>NW_023276807.1:70013536-70210331 GCF_003668045.3 Cricetulus griseus | reverse complement strand
TGTGTGTGTGTGGTGTGTGTGGTGTGTGTGTATATGTGTGTGTGTGTGTGTGTGTGTGTGTGTGTGTATGTGTGTGTGTGCAATATCTATTTTTCTACCCGTTTATTTAGCTACCCATGTCTGTATCCATACTTGCAAGTATATATGTATTCTTCCACCTTCCTATCTAAGCATTCATTCATCCGGCCACCTATGTATACATGTATGTCTGTATATACATTTACATACATATGTATAGGTAGATCCATCAGCTATCAATCCATCCATCCATCATCTATCTATGTATCCATCTTCATCATCAACATTTATCTTTTTTCTTCATACTTCACCTACTTTCCCTTTTCCTTCCACCCTTTTAGGAGCTGGTTGCTTGTCTAACCTGTCCCTCAGTCATCCAGTGCTCAACCTTCTACCCACTAAGATGCCCCTGTAATAGTTTCCCTGGCTTCCTAATGTTTATTTCCAGGATTCTTTTCTCTGTTCTTTGAACTCATCTTTCTGTGACCTTGCATGATGTGGCCACACTGGCAAAGTCTTCCCTGAAGTGCTCTTTCCATACTTTCCTCTCTCTTCTTGGACCTTCCTCCTGTGACATCTCGTGGGGCCACACTCATATTCCCAGCTCCCCACATGTTAACTGTCTCTGGGTTTTGTCTGGGATGGGGTGACATGGGTACTAGGTGAACTTTGCTTGCTTTGCCTGCTCCCAAGATCATTGCTGTGGCTCAAATGGCCTCTGACACCTTCAATCCCGTATGTTAGTTTCCTGTGCATCTTGAGTTGGATGCCAGAGGGTTTGAAATATCTTGCTCCATGTGAGAGATATTAATTACTCTCACTCTGTGGTCCTTATTTACCATTACAATGAGAACACATGCATCTGAATCTCATTTTATTCTTGCCAGTCCTTCTTGTGTAGTCACAAAGTCTTATGACACCTGCTTCCTTGACACCTCTAGAATTTGCATACATTCACCAATCACACTGTTTCTGCCTTAGTTAAAACCCTGGTCTTTGTGCATAGCTTCCAAGCCTGGTCTCTGTACACCAGGCTTGTCCCTCCCCATTCTTCCTTTAGAGGACGTCCCTCTAAACATAAACAGAAAAGCAATACCTTGTGCCTTTCTTTTGTTTAAAGAAGTTTACTCAAGTTCCTCTTCTGGCACTGGCTCTTTCAGAACCCCACATAGTTGAGGTGGAGCACATTCCAGTCGTCATGAGACAGTCCCCAGCTGCCTGCTGTTCAGGTGCCAGGACAGGGCTAGGTGGGAGCAACAGTTCCTCACAGTTTCTTTTTACTGACATCACTGTTAGAGATTTGACTGCCCAGCTCAGCAGCCTCCCTCAGTTTCTTAGGAAGCTTATGGTGGAGACCCAATAAGCTAACTTAAAGTTCTGTGAGCTAAGAATGCACATGCTAAAAGCATGTTGTGGCATGTCATTGAACTGCAAGTGTCTCTTGAGGTCTGCTTGCTTGTTACTTCAGTTTTGTTGAGGGCAAATTTATTTTTTATGCCTACTCAAGTGATGATGCAGAGATGTCCTAGAGAATAAAAACAAGGGTGTGCAGATCCCTCAGACTCCGGAGGTTGGTGTGTGACTACCTCAAAAGCCTGCTAAGGAGGGAAGACTTAATTCTTCCTGAGGCCGCTGCAGAAGGCTTCACAGACGGGATACTTATGCAAACATTAGGTGAGGGGCTGGGATTCCCTGAGAACCACATGGGTTCATCTGAGTAGTGTATACAGAGGCAGAGCATTTGGAGCAGTGTGGAAGAAAGGTAGTGCAAAGTCCTCTTGAGCTCAGGGACACTTACAGGGACAGTTCAGCTGCAGCACACACTGTGACACCACCCACATAACTCAGCCTCATACAAAGGAGGTTGAGTTTCCACCAAAACTGCATGTCTTTTGGAAAAGCAGTTGAGCAAAATTAGACAGATTAAGACTGACTTAAAGTATTAACACAATTCCAGTGACTCACGCTCTCCATAATCAGCGAAGATCACCAAGCAATAACTTCAGTGTCATAAAACTTGTGAGTTTGGGGTAACAGATTTTCCTTAATTCTTAAATTTAAAGAAAAACCAGATTCCTTCCAAATAATAAATATAAAAAAATCCTTAGGCTTATTTCTTCCAGAAAATGCTATGAACATAAAACTAGGTTTTGTTTAATAATAAACAAGGGAGACTGGAGGGTGAGCCCACTCTCCAGCCCTGACTTGGTTTATGGGTGGTGGGAAGGAGCTCTTCCATCTTGGCTGGTCTATCCAGAAGCAGTTAAAGACACTTGGTTGGCATGAAGAGATAGAATTTCTGTTGTATTTGGCTTAGCAAAAAGAGACTTCTTTCCTAAAATTATAACAAAAATCTAAAAATCACACTTTAGTTGGCACCAGATTTGATTCAAAATTGATTCAAATCAATATAATGTCAAAATATTCCCCTGTGGTATCTTGGTAACAGGGACAAGAAATAGTTCGCTTGCCTTACTGTGTTGAGTGTAGACTGCCTTCAAAGAGGGGAAACATACCTCCGTGTTATAACCTGTCTTTCATCTTTGCAGTGTTCTACATTTATTATTTAGTTTTAATTAGGTATTGAGAGATGTTTCCTAGAAATGCACACTTCAGCAAGCACAACAGCATTGTGGAATTTCACCAAGTAGGGGTACCTTAGAGGTTTCCCATTGCTTCCTCTGCGAACCTCAGTGCTAATGTCCATGGAGCAATTTCAGAAATTAAATTACATGACAAATTCCATAATCCTACAAATGAGAGTGAAGAGACAGTTTTAGTTGTTTCTCACAGATCTCAAATCTCCCATTACAAAAAGAAGTCTGTTGGTTCTTCCAGCATTAGGCATGGTTGTGTGGCGACTGGAAGGTGACACACAGCCAGGGTGCCTCAGGTCTGGGTTTTTGTTGACACAGCTCTGTGCTTCACCAGAGTTGGCTAGCTATCAGAGCTCACTTTCATGAGTTCTTACTAGAAAGCAAGTACTCTTCTGTGTGAACAATGTGCTAATTCAGCACAGTAATTGATAAAACAACATCTGTCAGCCTGTTCTTTCAAATTCCAATGTGGAGGCAGAGAACAAGTTAGCCTGCCTACATGGACACAAAGAGACATTTCATGCACAGATGTAAAACCCAGATGACAGACTTCTGGGCATTTTGGCATTTCAGTTTAGAGGCAAGCTTTTGAGGAACAGATATGGGGAGCCCACTAACGAAAGGGGAAGTGTAAATGGCCTTGCTTACCACATACTTATAGAAAATGTACTTGTCATGGCCTCTGCCCCGGGACATACCTTAAAACTGTGAGCTGTAACCTCAATCCCTTGGAATTTGTTGTTACCCAAGTGACTGAGAATGCTGAAGGAAAAATGACTTTCTCAAAAGTTGGCCTAAGAACGTAAATCTCAGACTGTACATTTTGAATGTCTCACTGCAGAAACAGTGCTTGGATCCACAGTAGGGTGCTATCCTTGGATGTTTGCAGTAAGGACTCAATGAGACATAAACTATGTTTATGACAATGGCTAGTTCATAGCAGACACTTAAAAGTAGGAAATATCTCACTATCATCATCATCACTGCTATCACTATTACCATCGCCATCATCACTACCATCAAAATCACTACCGTCATCACCACTACCATACTCATCATTGCCACTACCACTTTCCCCACCATCATCACTAGAATTATTGTTTTCTTCACCTCTATTTGGAAACTGGAAGAGGAACCAATGCCTCTTTGTAATCTTATTGTTCAAATGGCTGAGGGTTATGGAGCCCAGACACCTTTCTCATAAATTGAACTAGAAAGTGAATACATCTCATGTTGACTTATCAGAAGCATCAGTCACCCCAGGAAAGGTCTATGTCTAGGAAGCAGTGGTAGAAACAAGAAATCTATAAATGAGAAGATGGGTTACTCTAGAAATGTGCTACTCAGAAATCTCAGGAAATAAATGCTGATAAAAGCTGTGAGCTGAAGTAAGGGACCTGTGTCTGATGCATGAGCCAACATCGTCAGCCAAGGATGCTAGTGTTGCACTTGGTATCGGTTGTCTATCCCAACATGAATATCCCTGCCCTGTTCAGCTGGAGCAGCCTCTTTAAACATTTATACTGAAATAAATTTACTTATAGAGAAAAGTGTCAGGGTCCTAACAAAGAATCCCCAAATCTGATTTGAAGCACACCCCTAATGCCAACACCAGTGCTGTTTGTCATATTTGTCATAATTCTTAAGTTCGCATATGTAGAGTATTGCTGTGAGTTTTAGACTTTGTTCATAGGCTGCTGGTTTTTTGGAAGAAGTAACTTTGCTTGTCCAGGACACCTCACTGTATTTATGAGCAAGTATTTCTGTGAGAAACTCTAAGCAAACAAAAACCATGGCTTTGCATCTTCTTTCAATCTAATTGACTTAAGTGTTTGAAGATACTTTTGAATAGTGTGTGTGGGCAATTTATACCAGCACATTAACTATATTAGTTTAGTAACTTAGATATTCTTGAACAGCCTACCAGGTACAAACACCCCATCATGTTTGGGAAAATGGCCAGTCGAATCTTAATCTTTGCCAGGCAGGCTATAATTACATAATTACTGCAATAGGATGCATTCAATGAGAAACAAGTCTTGAGTAGAGAAGGAGAGTTGGAAGGGGAAGAGGACTCTGAAGGGAGTGTATTGAAAGACTACCTTGTCCTGAACCCCAGCTTCTGCCTTGGAGCTAATCAGTCTTCTTCTCTCAGGGGTGGACCTCAACTCACTGCGCCAGATAAAGCTTCAGAGACCCATGAGCATGCTAACGGATGTCAGGCACTTCTTATCTTCAGGAGGAGACGTCAATGAGAAAAATGATGATGGAGTGACGCTGGTAAGTGTATACACATGCCTAGAAATCATTTACATAGAGAGCTGAGGTTGGTTATAAAACATGTAATTGGATACAATTTACTGTTCAAATGGGTGTTTCATCATAAAACAATACACATATGCTCTTTGAAGATAGCTTAGAAAGCACAAATAAATAGAGAAGAAAATACTGAATATTTATACCATGGCCCAGAGAGGGCCAATTCATACAAGTTGATACATTTTCTTCAACCATTGCTACATATCCCACTCTTTCAAATTTTCTGTGTTACTTTGTCAATGTGACTTTTGAGGCAGAACTTTAAAAAAAAAACTTTAATTTTGGTTCTAAATGAAACAAACTGTGGGTTGCTTTTTTAAATAATTCACTTTATAAGTTCAAGAAAACTTTTGTTACATTATTGGGATCAGAAACAGCCCAGTAACTTAACAATAAAGTGATCATGGTGCTGAAGAGGTGTCATGGCCTAGAGGGGTACTCACTGCTCTTGAGAGAACTGGGGTTCAGTTCCCAGCACCTACTTCCTAGCCATATCGTTTTGTTTTACTCATGGAGGAGACTTTAGAAGGAGTCACAAGTTCTCCAATCATCCTATCCACGTGATGGAGTAGGCATCGGACAAATAGAAATGGTAGCCACCTAAAAGGGGTTGGAGCAAGGAAGGTGAGATCAATTGGGGGTGGAGTGGGGCTCTTGGTCATCTCCTAAGAGGCATTGGTTAAGTTGAATATTGGAATCTGGAATCCTGAGTTCGAAAAAGAATTTTTGGAGCACAGTAACAGTGTTGACAGTGGTGAAATCATCAGTTCCACCCACAAGGAGAGAGGGTTTGAGTCAGAAATAGAGGTGAGGAGATCGGAGTCCAGGAAGGAGAGCAGACAGTACAGCTGGAGGAGAAAAGGAGCTGGCACCTGAGGGCAGGCTGTGAGGTGACTCCTGGGCTTAGTCACCTTGGATGTGGTCTTCTGAACGCCAGTTGGTGGCCAAAGGCTGACTCGAGTGGCGAATTGATGATTCACTTATTGCACTGAGTAGACAAATCTCCACATAACAGAAGCACAATAGAGCCTGCACAATGCACTAGGCAATATTGCAACTCAATTTTTGAAAAATCACAGTACAGGCACCTGCTCCAATCTCAGTTAAGACCCAGATAACAATCTGCAGAAAGAATGCATGCAAACCCATGTACAGCAATCCCTTCAGTTTTGCTGTTCTTTGTGAGTTTGCTTCTTATTGTACAGAGAGCACAAAAGGTATAAATGGTTTTCTGTAATAACTGAATCTCCTGGGTGCCATCTGTGAGCTTTGAACAAGACAGTAGCACTGGACAAAAGTCTAGGAAGCTGTCAAGGAAATCATGGCAGCTAATGGGGGGCTGTCTGGTGCAATTCCGGAGTCTGAGTGGGATCTGTTTGTTGATGCTTGTCCTTGCTGGGAGGTATTGTTGTGTGAGGTATGTAGTGCTTTTCTGTCTATTGTTAGACATCATGAAGAGAAAACACCTTTGTCTACAGATCGATTTCTTATACTGGATTGGAATGCCATTTGTGGCTCAAAGTGAAGCATATTTCCTCACAGTTACATGATTGTGCGCCGACGATCAAACTTTTGACAAAACATTCAGTCGCAATGATTTGCTAGCACTCCTTTATTAGAATGTTGAGCAGAATAGCCAATGTGGGCCTTTAAAAATTGTCTATTAATTTAGATGAATATTCTTCATAAAAATTAGATAATACTTCAGAAACTAGTGACGGTTTTTAAAGACGGTTTTTATGTGTATGTGTGAGATGTTTGTGTGAAATGTGTGCATGCAGTGACTGTGGAGGGCAGAAGAGGGCGTCAGATCCCTTGGATCTGGAGTTACAGGCAGATGAGAGCAGTGTGGGTGCTGGAATCCAAACCCAAGCCCTGTGCAGGAGCAGTAAACATATTTATTTGCAAGATCAGTAAACGTTC
The DNA here is from genome assembly GCF_003668045.3 of Cricetulus griseus. Lineage (NCBI taxonomy): Eukaryota > Metazoa > Chordata > Mammalia > Rodentia > Cricetidae > Cricetulus > Cricetulus griseus. The sequence continues at coordinate 70,203,474 of NW_023276807.1, read as the reverse complement.
TTATTTGCTGATCATCTCTCCAGGCCTCACACGTTTGTAAACACCGTGTTCCACAGAATATGAAAACCAAGTTTTCAGTTCGAGTGCATACATTTTCCTTGAAAATCTCACTGTAATCACTAGCCCTATATTGCTTTTCTATTAATTTATTTTTTATATTCCAATCCCAGTTTCCCCTCCCTCCTCTCCTCCGGCTCCCCCAACTCTTCTCTTCTCTTCCATCTGCTCCATGGAGAGGGTAAGGCCTCCACTAGGAAGTCTAAGTCTGTCCCATCATCTAGTTGAGGCAGGGCCAAAGCAACTCTCCACCCCCACACCCCTGTGTTTAGGCTGGGCAAGGTATCTCTCCATATAGAATGGACTCCACTAAGTTAGTTTGTGCATTAGAGTTAGATCTTGGACCCACTGCCAGTGGACTCATATATTGTCCCAATCACACTATTGTCACCTATATTAAGGGAGTCTAGTTTGGTCGTAAACCCTTATTTCTAAAGCAAAAATTCCTTCTCTATTTTTGGTGTTGTTTGTTTTATTGATTGTTACTGGTTGTGGAGGTTTTTTTAATTGAAAATAGATTTTTTTCATACACTGTATTATGATTGTGGTTCTCCTCCCTAAGTGTCCCCAGGTGGTTCCCGCCCACTTTGCCACCCAAATCCACACCTCTCTCTCTCTCTCTCTCTCTCTCTCTCTCTCTCTCTCTCTCTCTCTCTCTCTCTCCCTCTCATTAGAATACAAAAAGGCATATCAAGTGATAGTAATAATAATAATAATTACTACTGTTATTGTGATTAATATAAAATAAAACCAAACCAGGGTAGGATAAAGCAAACAAACAGTTTCTAAAAGCCAGAGAAAAAGCACTGTATTTTAGGCAGATGTTCGATATCATATCTGGCTACTGAGATATGCCTACTTCCTTGATTGGATGGTAAATATCCAGAGATGCAAATGTCATGTGCTGTTATTTTGCCTCCCTTTCTGTGTTTGTGAAGAGGCCAAAGGTCAACACTAGTCTCCACTTTGTTTATTTACTTTTGAGATGTGGTCTCTACGGAACCTGGAACTCACTGATTTGGCTGGGCTGGCTATTTCCTCAGAGTGTCATTTAGGGGTGTTCCTCCACTGCTGGCTTTTTATGTGGATTCTGGGATTTGAACTCATGTCCTCGTGCTTGTATGACAAGCACTTTACCAACTAAGCTATCTTCCCAGCCCTTCCTTCTCCACCACCATTTTATTTCAGCAATGCTGGGTTATCTTTTCCTTCTTGACAGCCTTGTCTACTCTATGGAACAGTGTTCACTTCACACACAGCTTCAATTTAGGGTTTAAAATGTCTGGTCCTGCAAGGTGACTGAAACTCCGATCTCTGCCATAATCACCTCTGGCAGCCATCTGGAGTCACCCATGGGCTCCTTTCTCAGGATCATATTGTAAATGTAGTAGAAATAGAGGCATGCATAATTACAAAGAAAACCAAGTACTCAGTTGGTAGAGACTTACCTGGTCTACACAAAGCTCAGTTCCATAGCTATCACTGCATAAACTGGACATGCGGAAAGTGCTGGAAGGAAGAGCAAGAGTTCAGATTCCTTGACTACACAGCAAGTTCAAGGCCAGTGTGGGGTGAATGAAATTTTATCTAAACAACAACAACAACAACAAAACCATGTTGTTGGAGAAATATTCTGAAATTAGTGCATATGTTCTCTCTCCCTCTCCCTGTCCCACTACCTCTCCCCTTCCTACACCCCCTCTGTCTCTCACACACACACTCATATCTTTAGTGATCATTGAGAAAGTAAAACCCTTTGTTCATCTCACCCTGTAGATGTGGAAGAATTGAGACGCCAGGTAGAAGGTCTTGAAGCCTGTATTGAGCCCACAGGCTACTAAATGAATGAATCAATTTCTCAAAGATTGATCTTTCATTGATTGTTAACACTACTTTCATGAACATGTATCAATCTTGTATATCATGCTCCTTTAAAATGGCAGGAGTCACAAACCTTAAAGAGACCAAATCAGTGGAAAGGGGCTTCAAGTTTTAAACAGATGTGATGTGAGGCAGGAGCAGGCAGTATCAGGGTGTCCTGAGAGTGATCCCTAGTTTCAGACAGCCAGAGATGCAGCAACAGATCCTCTGATACCCAGATGGGAGTGTAGATAGCAATTGTATTAGAAATGAAATCTCCAGGGACTGTGTCACTTCTAGTGTTCCCTTTAATTTTGAGGTAGGTTGAACTACTAGGGAAGACTCACGGCTGGAGAGAACAGTACTCCAGTACAGTCTGTATAACCTTGGTGACAGGGCTTGTAGATAGTACTGTGCATTGCTCTGAACATCTATGTAACCTTCTTAAAGTTCCACTCCGTGTCACCCAGAGGGAGCCTTGGCCAGAGGCCTTCAGTCTACCTTGTAACTAAATTGGTTTCATTTTAACTAAGGTGGCACCAGAAATAGCCCCAACACTTTATCTGTCATCCCTGCAGTGGCTGTTTTAGCCCTGGGTTCTGGGCTTCTAGCTCTTTCCATGACTGCGACCAAAATCTATTGGAGCTATCTGCTTAGGCTGTTTTTGCTGTACCCCATCTATATGCCTCTGGACTTCTGGTTACTTCTGCTTCAAAGAGATGCTGAAGTGGTGGTGTATACAGATGGTTGGCTTTTCCTAAAATGATATTGACCATTCAAAAGACTCCTGAATCATTCTATCTTACTCACATATGGAACCTCTCAGTGCTAACTTATACCTATGAGAGACAGTTTGCCTGGGACAGACAATAAAAATTCACCAATACTTCAGGAGCCCCCAGAATACCTGCAGCACATTTCCTGTTTCTGTGTTTGCTTTTGAGTCACCCTGTTCAGCACCAGGGACAGTTCTTGAGTGTTGGAGCTAGCAAATCTTTGACAGGAGGGCAGGAGGCATTAACCATAGGGTTGGTGGGTGTGCACTTTTAGCAGCTCTGATGACTGTGGAAGGAGCTCAGGGAGGAGTGGGATTACCTGGGAAAGTGCACACAGTCAGACAAAAAAAGGTAAGTAATTTTATTAATTTTGCATAAGTCATCACTAGAATATTTTGAAAGAAATGCAAAGAAAAAGTGAAAACTGATTTATTCACAACTTATGCAAAATTAATAAAATTACTTACCTGTTTTTTTTTAATTTTTATACCATCATGTTTTAGATCCAATGGTTAATTAAACAGCTCTGTCTACACTATTGAACAAATAGTGTTGGTGAGACTACTTTTTTACAATGGTAGACTAACAAACATGCCCATGTTTCAGCTACACATGGCATGCGCAAGTGGCTACAAGGAGGTGGTGGCACTTATCCTGGAGCACGGTGGTGACCTCAATCGAGTGGATGATGGGTACTGGACGCCCCTGCATTTGGCAGCCAAGTATGGCCAGGTAATGTGGTTTCCCACATCCTTTTTGAAATATGATTAACAATTAAAAACAAACTTCATATTTAACTTTTATTGGCTTCCAATTTATATGCTAATCATTATATAATTTGACTCCCAATGGTATCATCCTAGTATACACATAATTTAATAAGGAAAAATATTTGCTTTCCCAAGGGCACATGAATCTTCACTCTCCTTTAAGATTGCACATCACAGCTGAACTGGCTGGACAAACACTCAGAGTAGGGTTAATGCTGTTTTCATACTGCAATGCTGGTGAGCCAATTATGCAAGTCTCTGAGTGTTCAGTTTGTTTTTTACAGTTAGTAAATCTAAAGTCAAATTACATTTTTATGTCCCATTTTCTCTGCAAATTGCACTTCATTTTAATGAATAAATGATGTTGAATTAACTACATTTGTGTGCTGCTGTGGCCAATTACACAAGAGAAGCACCTTCGATGATAAAAAATTTGTTTCCACTCAGACTTTCTGAGGGTTCAGTCCATAGCTGCTTGGATCTACACACTTGGGTGGAGTATAGTGGCAGCAGAAATGTTTGGCACAGGCACATCTTCACCTCATGTGGCTTAGCCACCTGTTCCAACTCCAGGAGCAAATTGATGAACTATTGGGAAATGCTACTCTGTGACTTAAGTCCAGTCAAAAAGAATGGGAAAGGGGATAAAACAGAATGGTTACCTTCTTGTGTTGTATACCAAATTGTGACATTTCAACAAAGAACTAGACTTCCAGGTTTGACTCCTTCCAGAAGTGGCCCCGGAACATATTGTTTGCAGTTAATTGATCACCACCACCCCAGGAAGGGCTGACAATTAATTTTCTAAGGAAGCACAGTACCATGGAAGGGAGCAGGCTGCTCACCCAGCATGTACCTGCTTGCTGCTGAACTAGGCATGCAGTCTTGACTGTCGGTGATGACCTAAGACTCTGACCTGACACCTTGTGGTCTAGTGAAACTCTCAGGTGCTAGAGCCTGAGGCAAAGGACTTCAGTTGCTGGTGGTTCTACCCACCTAGTTCATTTACACACACAGGGCTGTTCTACCCACCTATCACACATGGCAGCTCTACCCATCTACTCCATTTACTCACACACATGGCAGTTCTACCTATATACTCTGTTTATTCACACATGCTTCCTTGTTGGAACTGTATATGAAGAGCATATGTCAACAGTGCTTTTGAATGAATGATTTTTTTCTACAATAAATGTTGAAAAGGAAAACAATGTTCTCATTTAAAACACCTTTCCAGAGAAGTGTGTTTCGTTGGCTGCTGGGCGTGCAAATGCTTTCAAGAATTTCAGCAATTGCATTGTACAGTTGCTGCTCAGTTTCTAAGACATTCTGGGTATGATCTTACTCCAAACCATTTTAAAGTCAGCAATTAAGCTTAAATCTCTTCGTACAGAAAACTTGCTTTTTCATATTTATTGCTAGTAAGACTTTAACAACAGTTGTTACATTCTAGAACCAGATGTTCTTTGTAATTTCGCCCATGTAAAAGATGTATTTTAATGACATTCATCCCTTCTTCTCCTCTCTTGCCCTCATTTCTAATTTTCTTAGGGTTGCTCAATATTAATTAATGTGTGTTAATTCGTTGCTTACAGGAGAATGGGTGGAGTTTATTTACTGGAACTCAAGAACTTACCAGTGAATACACCACTGATGAAAATGCCCCTCCCCCACACTCTGGCAATCACGAACTACCAATAGCTCCTCATGGAGGAGGAGGTTTCTAATATTAGTGAAATGTTGTCACCACTCCTGTCAGTTACTGCTACAAATCATTTGAGAGCTATGTCTTATGCTCCCTCATGAGTTAATGGAGAATTTAAATTGTAAAAAAAGATTCAAGACATCTTGATGTAGGCAGGAACCAACTGAGAATTCATTCACTGCCTGTCACTATACATTGACTATGAAATGTACCCCACAAGCTATGCTTTGAGACTGGTAGCACTAATGGGAGGATGTGGAATCTTTGGAATATGATTCCTAGTTGGAGGAAATGGGTCACTAGAAAACGGAGCGAGAAGAAGAGTGTTCCTTTTCAACATTTATTGTCTAAGTGTCTTCCCTGTGTCCTGATCATCACATGTTTCTGGTGGAGCATGATACTCTGCCCAAGCCCATGGAGCAGAGCCCACCCTGGACTGTAGCCCGGAAACCATGAGCCCAAGGAATCTTCCCTTCTCTAGGTTTCTTTACTCAGATATTGGTTATAGGGACACAATGGTAACTAATGCAGGCAGTTGATATCAAGATTGGGGTGATCTCTGTGGACATATCTGAAGATGTGGCCTCTAAGCCCTTGGGACTGGGTTGTGGAAGATGTCTGGAGAAATAGACTAGAGAAAGACTAAAAGACAGAGCTCAATGTGAGATTCTGGTGGGTGGTCAGAGGACCAGAGTACCAGAGAAGTGTGGACAGTATAGACTGGGATCATCTCTGCCTGAGCCTGGAAACATTGAATAAGGGTGGTTAACGTTTAATTATGCTTTAATTAACTTAGAAAAAGGCAGGCATGTTATAGTCTTTTGATGTGGTTTCACAGAAGCAGGAAAATAAGTGAATATTAGTGAATCCTAACAACTTGGATGTACAGAGAAGCCACGAGTAAGGGTAGAAACACGCACAGCAGGATTTAATTTCCCAGGTCACACTCAGACTGTGCAATGTGGTGCCTAGGAAGGCTTCTGGCTGTACTTACTAATCATATAAAGAAGGGTAGTGACAATTAGATGTAAACCCATAATGGTGATCAGTGCTGGAAAGTGCGGTCAGGTTAGAGAAATGCACAAAGATGTACTTAATGACATTCTTTTAAAAGTTGGCTGGGTCAGCTAGATAGCTCAGTAGGTAAAATGCTTTCCATGCAGGTCTGACGGCATGAATTTGATTCCTAGAACTCAAGTGGAAGGAGAGAACTGACTCCCAAATGTTGTCCTCTGACCACCACACTCATGTACCCACCCACCCCCCACACCTAATAATAAATAAAGTAGAAAACAGCAGCTTTTGTTTAATGAATGTATTTTGGTGTTATGTAGGACCACAGATGCTTTTCACACATTTTATATAGTTTCTCTGCATTTACTAATCACTCTCTAACACTTTAGCTGTGGTACTGGGAATTGAACCCATCTCAACTATACTAGACAAGTGCTCAACCACTGAACTTCGCCCCTGCCTCTGACCCTTCTGTCTTATGGGTGTGAGTGTGTTTCCCTGTCTGTGCAATACGACTATTGGTTTTTAATGCCATGTGCAGCATGGTGACACATGTGTGGTTCCAACAAGCTAAATGGTGAAAGTGAATAAAAACTGAAGCAAAACACCTAACAGTAAATGGTCTCTCCACGAAACATCAGCAAAGGAATGTTAAATGTATAAAATGCCCTTTTCAGAAGTTAAACCCTGCTTGCTAAAATTTTTCCTAATATATAAAGTGTGAAATAGTTTGATTGCATGGTGTATTCAGAGAAGAGCCTTGGGATAGAAAGAGTGCCAAGAAGAATGCTATCCTCAATCTCCTGCCATGCCAGGTACCTTGCAAGAGCAGCAGCCATGAGCACTTACTGATGGCCCACAATATCCTCAGAGATTCCTGATGAATTGGTGCCCTGGGTACTCACTGATGGTCCTCAGTGCCCTGGGTACTCACTGAGGATCTTCATTACCCTGAGCACTCACTGGTGATCCTCATTACCCTGGGTACTCACTGGTGGTCCTCATTACCTTGGGTACTCACTGGTGGTCTTCATTACCCTGGGTGTACTCACTGATGGTCCCAGTGCCCTGGGTACTCACTGACAATCCTCAGTACCCTGGGTACTCACTGAAGGTCTTCATTACCCTGGGTACTTATTGGTGTTTCCTAGATATTTGCTAACGGTCCTCAGCACCTGGGATGTTTAGCAATGCTCTTTAGCCCTGGGTATTTGCTGATGGGTCCTAGGCATCCTTGGCATTTGCGGATGTGTTCTCAGTATCCTGTGTACTTATTGATGGACACTGCATGGCAGTTCTGACTGAAATTGTCTTTATGCTGCAGACGACCCTGGTGAAACTCCTTCTGTCACATCAGGCGAACCCCCACCTTGTGAACTGCAATGGGGAGAAGCCATCAGGTAGGTTGGAGCATGCTGGGAGCCTCTTCTTCTTTTGACATGGACACTATTCACCCATCACTGGTGCAGTAACAAATGTGAGTGGACACCAGGGTACCCACAGCCCCAGCAGGGTTCACCTCCTCTGTGTTGTGGGAGGGTGATAGCAGTAGGTGAAACCGTCACCTTCCTTTCACAGAGCTTTTATCCATTGGGCCACACACACAAATCACCCCATGACATTCCAAAAATCTATTTGATTGTAACTTGTTACTCTATTGCTAGCTATTCACTTATTCTAATACTTATTATAGTCATGATTTTCTGTGTGAATATTTAGACTTAAAGAAACAGAAGTCAATAGTCTGGTGCTCACTTAGGTCCCCAAACTCTTGACATAACCATTTCAGAAGTCTAAATACTTCTGAAGATTTCTATAAGCTTTTCTGCTACTAATATGTTCCTACATTCAATGGTCTTAGTTCTGTAGCTTTTAAAATTTAACTACTGCTACTTTGTCATTGCAAATTGTACCATATTAATAGGAAAATTCAAAGTAACAGAGAAATGTCTCACGTAGAAAAATATAAAAGCCCTTCACATTTCAACTCTCCTTCTAAACACTTTTAGGAGAAAGTGTAAACCAGGGTGAGGGACTTCCTCTAACTCATATTTTATTGGAGTTAAATGTCACTGCTTACTGTTGATTGTTCTATTGTGTCTGCTAAAATAAACAAAGATCTAACAACATGAGGATGCATTCCTTGGTACCCTCAAACTTTAGAGTTAAGCTAATGTGAAAGAGAGTCTGATCATCTTATAATGAACTGAAATTGATTTTAGTTAATTTAGCTCTTTATACCAAATCACAAGAATTTAAAAAGTGGCTGGTGTGTGGTATGGTATTTGTAACCCCAGCCCTGTGAAGTGTACACACATACCCTTTCAAGTTCAACTTTCCTCTGACTTTTTATTTATCCATCACCATCTACTGTATATTCTCTTTATGTTTATTTCATGTGTAATTAAATACATCCCTCATAGATGACAGGACAGTCTTGGAAAATGTCAGGGCTGAGATTTTATCTCAACCCTAAACTTTTGCTGTATGTCTTGTATGACTGCCTTGTATGACATCCTCGCTGTGTCTTTAGATGCCACTGCCTTTGTCTGACATCTCACTGTGTCTTGAAGATATCACTGACCTGTATGACATCCACTGTGTCTTTAGATGTCACTGCCCTGTTTGACATCCTCACTGTGTCTTGTAGATGCCACTGCCCTGTATGACATCCTCACTGTGTCTTTAGATGTCACTGCCCTGTATGACATCCTCACTGTGTCTTTAGATGTCACTGCCCTGTACGACATCCTCACTGTGTCTTATAGATGTTGCTGCCTCTGAGTTTATTGAAGAAATGCTTCTGAAAGCCGAGATTGCCTGGGAAGAAAAGATGAAAGAGTCTCCATCTGTCCCTACCTTAGTACAGGAGGAGCTGTACGATGAGATCCTTCACGACCTCCCACATCTTTCCAGTAAGCTGTAAGTACTTTCGTCCCATTGGGTTGCAGTGGCTGGACAATCCTCTGGAGGCTGGCTGCTTCCTTTTCTCCTCTCTTCTTACCCACCATTGCATAGACAGAAGCGTCCGTCTATCAACTTAAAATGTTGTAAATATTGTAGATGTTTGTCAGCACATTTATCATAAAAGTCAATTGCCCACAATGAGCATAACTAAAGAAATTAGTGTGGCCTCAAGACATCACTACAGGATTGAACTGATACTTTCCCTTGGCTCTGAACGAAAGCTGGTGTGCTAAATATTCTTCTAGATTTCAGTCAAACTTAATGCAAGCTTTCCAGTGATTATCATAAGGGTGAACTATCCTGGAGTAATAAATGCAAATATATCTTATTTTTCTCCTAAACATAAATGTAACAATCCCACACCACCTTCCGCCCCCCCCCCCAAAAAAAGGTAATGCTTAGAAATGTTGAGTGGTGGAGTGAAAACTGCCATTGCATTCAAGGTCTGAAAAAGTAAAGTGTGGCTGCTAAGAGGCAGCTCAGTCTAATTAGTTTACTGGGGTACAAGTGTCCTTTGAACTCATAATATTATCATCATTTTCACTTTGAACACCTTAGTTCTCGGCACATTAAGTTCCCTGGATATGAAAAGCAGAAATCACACCTAACATTTAACCATGGCTGGAGAGAGGGGCCAATAGGAACAAACTTCTCATGGATAAAGAGTTTTCTTGAAAAGGTGGAAGTGTGATTAAAAGGGGGGTATCTGTGACAGTGACTGATCCACTTTACCTTTGCATTGTGTTATGCCATTCTAATATATAGAGAGCAAAACGTAAACATGATTGGGGCATCAACAGTCCAGCATGTATGACAGAAGGAATCATGGGACCCTAACCAAACGAGAACAATTGACAACTCATGGAATATGGAGGAGGAAAAGCCATTGTCCTCAGTGATGTACCAAAGAGTGGGCTCATCCAGGCTCCAACACAGTGGTCTAGACCATGGCCATATATATCACTGAGTCACATAACACGACAAGAAGACATGAGGGTGGGAAGGGGTTCTTCAATGAAGACAGGATATGACAAGGGTGGAGGAGAGTAGAAGGTGTGAGAGAGAACAACAGAATGCTCTAAGTGCATGTATGAAATTGTCTAAAAATAAAATTAGTCAATAAAAAAGAAATTCTCAAAAGGATAAACAAGATCATCTAGTGTAGGTGAACACACATCTTTGCCCTGTCTATAGTTTGTTTTTTGTGCTTTTTTTATTTTAAAGATGAAACAGATTGTGCATTTCTAACTGGTGCCTTGAATGGTTTTTTATATTATTGACTAAACAATGGATTATCTTGTTATGAACAGAATAATCAATGGCTTGTTTTGTTCTACATGATTAAAAATGAGGTTTAATTACATTTTCTTTCTGTGAGAAAATGGTAGATAGATGGGCCAGGGTGAAGTTAACATATGAGCACTTTTCACATTTATTTTTGTAATTTTGGGTTGTGACATATTTTATCTGGTCATTTCTACTGTGAGGATATATATATATATATATATATATATATATATATATATATATGGAAGCAAATTTGTGTGACCTGACTGGCCTTGCTTTTATTATCCTTGTGTTGTGGAGGTTGGCCTCAGGGAAGGCTTCTCTTAGAAAACATAGTATTTCAGTTCTGTTTCTTCTGACTCTCACCAATATTCTTTTACCAATATTTTCTTTTTTGCACTCAAAGTAAATCTTGGTTGTTGAAGAATAATGAGAAAGTGCAGAAAACCACTACGCATTAGCCTTGTGGAGAAGCAGTGCCAGGATAGACAAGCTGGCTGCAAAGCCTTCATTCAGGACTGAGGCAGTGAGGAGAGATGGACCTGGTTCTATTACCCTCAGAGAAGCTCTTTCTGGGGAGCTAATGAAAGTGCTTCATGATGACAAGGAGAAGGGTGCTCATGCTCAGAAGTGTGGCATGGAGACAGGACATGGGTACGGATGGCAAAACAGTGAGACTCTGTTATTATTAGAGAGGTCCTCCTAATATATGTACCTCCCCCATTAAGGTTAATACACAAATCTTTATATTTTTATATTAACTAACAGTCAATGACTGTGTCAAATTAAAAAACTCACTGACGACAGCACAAAACTTGGGTTGTGCTGACCCAAATGGGGAGAGTCATTTGGGAGGGCTCAGTCATGAGAGCTTTAGAAGGCTGGTGAAAGAAATGAGCAAATATCAGAATAGACCAGTTGAGAGTTCTTCAGAATGACAAAATTCAACTCTGCTAGTGTTGAAAATTCTCTTCATATCCAATCATCAGTGAAACACATTCATCAAAATCCCGACAGGCATTTCTGTGAAAATTGACACAGATTCCAAATTTCACATGAAAGTGCTAAGGGTACTGAAGAGCCAAAAAAAATTTTTTTAAAGGCAAACAAAGTTGGATGTCTCATGTGAGTTAATACTGAGGATTACTGAGACAGGGCATCAATCAAGTCAATACAGTATTATATCAACACAACACTTGGGAGAACCCTGAAATAGACTCACATACCTGTGCCAATTGATTTCTAACCAGCACATCCAGCTAATTAGTTGAGGAAAGACAGGCTTTGTTCTCAAAATGGGTGCTGAGACACTCAGACAGCTGTAAAAGAAAACTCTGAGCTATGATTACTGGAGAGCCATGAGGGCACACACAGGGGACCACAGAGCTAAATATTCCAGAATAAAACCTAAGGAAGGAGTGAACCTTGTTGATCTTGGGCTAGGAAAATAACTCTTAGATAAGACATAAGAAAGGAAAAACTGAAGAGGAAAAAAATAGTATATTGTTATGAAAATGAACTGACAGGAATGTAGGTGGAGAAATCTTCAAGGATTCATCTAAGGGGATTTGTATCCAGAATATACAATATACATTATCTAAAAAACAGAGGGATGACCCCCAACACAATCAAAGGATTTAAACCCAGTTTATACCAAAGAGACACTGACTAAAACTACAAAAGGGCTAAAGTCACCAAATCATTTCTGAGAAAGAATAAAGCTAGAAGTAGAAGTATCTCATTCCTAATTTCAAACTCTTTAATTCCTAATTTACAAACCCTCTCACTAAGGATGAAACTGGGTTGGAAAGAGTCAGAGAAATAGGACAGAATAGACAGTGTGCAGAAATAGACTTGAACTAGTGTGGGCCTTTGCAGGGACACACACACAGTAGGGAAACAATGGCCTCCTCCATAAGTGGCCCTGTGACTACTACGTGCCGAAGGCTGAGCAGGTTCTTCAATTTATGCTTGTGGAGAAATAAAGTGGAAGCCAGTAAGGGCAGAGATGGGTGATTAGAAAGCATAGGACCCCACAAAGAGCATGAGGAAGGAGTTTTTCAACATGGATTTTCACGTATGACACCAAAAGCACAAGAAACAAAAGCAAACATCCCAAGCAGGACTACACCACACCAAAAGATATATGCACAGCCCAAAAAAGTTCTCTACCAACAAAACTACAGTCAACCAGAGGCCAGTAAGATGGCTCAGCAGGCAAAAGCACCTGCCACCAAACCTCATGACTGACTTGAGTTTAATTCCCAGACCCACATGGTGGAAGAAAAGACTCAAATTTTGTATATGTCCTCTGACCAACATATAATTGCCATGGTGAGTGTGTGTGTGTGTGTGTGCGCGCGCGCGCGTGCACACACACAAAAATAAATAATTACATAAACAAATAAATGTAATTTTTATGTAAGAAAGAGTTGGCATTGTAAACCTCATAAGTGATAAAGGATAAATATCCAAAATGTGTGAGGAATTCATAGAACTCTATAGCAAATAACAACAAAACAAAAAATGTAATTAAAAAAAGCAGGCCAAAACCTTTGATATTTTCCGAAGAAGACATACCAGCCAGTCTTTAGGAAAGTCCCTAACATCACTAACTTCAAACTAATGAAAGTGGGAACTACAGAGACACAAGCCCCTGCAACAGCACAGAAAAAAACTGAAACAGTGAGTAGCCACTGACACGTTTAATAATTGATCAATTGATTCCAATGGGCACAAGAAAGAATGATAACAAATTCTCTAAGTGACTAGTTATTTTGATTACAAGTCTGTAAACACTTTTGCCAGGTACCATTGACTTAGAACAGGGGTGGTGGCTCAGTGGGTAAATCGTGAAGACTTCAGTTTGAATCCCTTGAATCCCTGTGAAAGCTGACTTTTGTGGTGTGTGCCTATCACTCAGCTCTGGGTGGCTAGCAACACATGGATATGGATCCTAGAGGCTTGCTGGACAGCTAGCTGACTCAAGATAACAAGACTCAGGTTTAGTGAGTGTAGCCCATTTTCTTAATTAGTGACTGATTTGGGGGGGTGGGTGGACAGTCCATTGCGGTGGTACTATCCCTGGGATGAGTGGTCCTGGGTTCTATCTGACAGCAGGATAACCTGCATAGGACCAAACTAGGCCCTCTGAATGTGGGTGACAGATGTGTGGCTGGGGCAGTCTGTGAGGCCACTTTCAGTGGGACCAGGATTTATCCCTAGTTCTTGAAATGACTTTCTAGAGCCCATTCTCTTTAAAGGGATGCCGTGCTCCACCTAGATGCTGGGTGTGGGGCTAGGTCCTGCCTCCAAGTGATGTGCCAGACTTTGTTGACTCCCCAAGGGAAGCCTTACCCTCTCTGAAGACTGGATGAGTGATGGGGTAGGGGGGAGGTGGGGAGAGCAGGAAGAGGGGAGGGAATGGGAACTAGGATTGGTATGTAAAATGAGAAAAGACTGTTTTAAAATTTATAAAAAGATTTTTTATTTTTTATTTTAATTAGAAAGATTATTTTACATGTCAATCCCAGGTCCCTCTCCCTCCCCTCCTCCCCTGCTCCCCCAACTAACATCCTACCTATCCCACACCCTCTCTGCTCCCCAAGGAGAGTGAGGCCTTCTGTAGGGGGTCTTCAGAGTCTGTCAATTCCTTTGGGATAGGGCCTAGGCCCACCCGCTTGTGTCTAGGCTCAGGGAGTATCCCTCCATGTGTGATGGGCTCCCAAAGTCTGTTCCTATGCTAGGGATAAGTACTGATCCACTACAAGGGACCCCATAGATTAAAAACTTTTAATTCTGTTCAGTGTAAAAAAGCAAAACAAAAAAGGCAGCAGGCTAGCAAGCCATGGGGAGCAAGCCAGTAAGCAGCACCCTCCATGGTCTCTGCATCTGCTCCTGTCTCCAGGTGCTAACCTGCTTGAGTTCCTGACCTCACTGCTTTTTATTGTGAGCTATTATACGGAAGTGTGAGTGAAATAAACTCTCCCTCCCCCAAGTTAGTTTGGGCCACGGTGTTTCATCACAGTATTAGTAACCCTAACTAGGACAGAGAGAGATGCTGTCACAAAATAACTAGGTGGAGTAGCAATTGAGGAAGACACCCTGATGTCAACCTCTGGCTTCCTCACATTCTTGCTTAGGCACACACACACACACACACACACACACACACACACACACGCACATCCACATACACCATTGTACTGTATATCTACAGTGAATTAATTTTACCGTGTATGAGGTAGATATACTTGAAGTTTAACAGAATAATCTCAACCAGCTCTACCTAGAATGATTAGCACTCTTGTATATTACATGACACAACTATTTGCATACATGCCCTTGGTAAAGGGGACATGCATTTCTGTTTGAATGCCAGCATTAAAGAAGATTGTTCTTAAATTTTGTAGTAGAGCATCACATTGCAAATTCAGTCTTATTTTTTTGGTGAACATTATGAATTCAGGTCTTTCTCTTGTCAGTAAACTTTAAAATGAAACGTGATGAAGTAACTTTTGCTTATTTTTTTCTTTGCCTTGTTTGAGCTGTTTGGAATTACACGCATTTTTTTGCTACTTGTAATACGACTATCCTTAACAATTTTTTAGTCTAATGTTTATATTTCAATAAAAACTCAAAATATTGCCCATGGTTCTATATGTTAAATCCCATACCCATTGTATTTTAATCATGATTTTAATGTTCTTCATTTGTTGGCAAATCCCTTCGCACATTTAAATACAGTGCCTAGTTCAATTGTGAACTTCAAACAGCTTTTAAATTACGTATTGATCTTTCTATTACAGTTAAATGTATCTCGGTGAACATTTTCTTTTGGAGTTGAAATGATTGGATTTTTTTTTTTGAGAAGTGAAACTGAATGGCAGGTGAAATGAAAGGAAAACTTGCATGTTTCCTGCAGCTTATAGAACATGTTTTCATCTGAGTAAACACACCTTCTGTGGTCCAGCCTCCCATAGCTTTTGATTGATACAACACTGTTAGAAGAGAACTAATTGTGGTATTGATTGTTTCTTGTAGCAGTCCCCTGGTGCTGCCAATTGCCAAGCAAGACAGCTTACTGGAGAAAGACATTATGTTCAAAGATACAACAAAGGGTCTGTGCAAGCAGGAGTCTCAGGACGGGCCCCCTGAGACCATCATGGTGAGCAGCTGCAACAAGCCAGAGCAGGTAACCACAGTGCTTCTTCAGGTACTCTGTAAGGTCATTTCCATATCAGCTACCTTCCATTCAAAGACAAATATGAATGCATAGACTAGGGTTCTGTTTAAAATTCCTGTCAATGTAGCCATTGTACTACTCATTAATAAATACAGTTGGTATTTAATTTTAGGTAAGTTTGAATTTTATAGTCAATTATTAGCCTATATCTTATTCTCGAATATGTTCAGATGTCTTTAATTATTAAGTAGTATTTTTTCTCTTTCTTCCAATTATCTAAATATATATCAGTAGGTCAAAAGTAGCTATGATGTTGCAGTGTGTGTGTGTGTGTGTGTGTGTGTGTGTGTGTGTGTGTGTGTACATGTGTATGTGTAATCACTTTAGACTCACTACCTGGACCCCAGACTGACCGCTGGGGAACCAGCATAAGACCGAACCAGGGCCCCTGAATGTGGGTATCCATTGGGAGGCTTGGGCAGTCTATGGGGCCTCTGGCAATGGAACCAGTATTCAACCCTAGTGCACATATGGGCTTTAGGAGGCCATTCCCTCTGGAGGGATACTCTCTCAGCCTAGATACATGGGGAAGGGCCTAGGTCCTGCCACAAATTATGTGGCAGACTTTGATGATTCCCCCAGGAGAGGCCTCACCCTCCCTGAGGAGTGGATGGGGAGTGGGATGGGGGAGTTGGTGGGGGCATTGGAGGACAGGAGGGAGAGGGAACTGGTATTGGTATATAAAATAGGATCGTTTTTAATTTAAATAAAAATAATTTTCAAAGACCCAATTTAGGCCAGATTGCTTTGGTCTTTTTGGAGAGTTATAAGCTTGAGAAACAGAAATTAATGTTTTCTTCTTTCACTATGTCTGAAATAAATGATTTTCCCATGTGTTTTGTGAATGGCAGAGCTACACTCTTTCTTAAACCTGTTTTAGTGTTTCTAATTCAGAGTACTATACTTTATTCAATTTCTAAATACCCTCTATTCTAGTGTCAGTTTTGTTACTGTGAGAAAGAATATCCTGGGAAAGGGAAGTTAGGAAGCAAAAGTTTATTTTAGCTCATAGTTCCAAGCAACAGTGGTCATTTCGGGGAAGTCAAGGCAGGAACTCAATCACACCCACAGCCAAAAACAAAGAGAATAAATACATCATTGCTCACTGGCTTGCTCTCAGCTAATTTCTCTACCTCTTAGGCTGTTCAGGACATTGCCTGCCTAGGGAATATCACTGCCCACAATGGACTGGGTCTTTCTACTTCAATTAATAATAAAGATACTTCCCTGTAGACATTTCTACAGACCAACCTGATCTAGATAATTCCTTATTAACACGCTTTGCAGGTGAATCTATGTTGTGTCTCATCGATAGTTAAAACTAACCATGATATCTTCTTCTCAGGATTAAACTTTAACTTAAATTGCTTTAGATAAATCGAAGAAACTGCAAATGTTTGGGAGGAGGCCATTTTATTGCCATGATTTTGAAGTATTTTCTTAATTGGCTTACTGAGTATGTAGAATCTGAGATAGGTTGGAGTTGCCACTAATGAAGGCTACTAACACAATCTTTATGATGCAGTTATAATCTTCACATGCCCGGTAGTTAGTGATTATGCATGAGTTATTCTGTGTTACCATTAATTTGTCCTCAAGCTATTAAATATCTGTCTTGGCCTAGTGGCACTGCAATAATAAATTCTTATTTAATTAAAGAAGCACAAACTTGGCCCATTTTTTAACTTAAATGCTGAGATTTGGGTCTCTGTGGAGACAAAATAATTCTGTCTAGCAAACTAATAGATTTTAAGTGACCATTTAACATGAGGTTTCTAGAAACAAAGCATTCTTCAAAAGGAAGACAATGCCAAAAGCAATCTGGGAAGGAAAGGGTTTATTTGGCTTACACTTCCACATAACTATTAATCATTAAAGGAAGTCAGGGCAGGAATGCAGAAGTGGAGCTTGGAGGTAGGAGGTAATGCAGAGGCTATGGAGGAGTGCTGCTTCCTGGCTTGCTCCCCATCGCTCATTCAGTCTGCTTTCTTATAGACCCCAGGACCACCAATCTAGAGGTGGCACCACCCACAATGGGCTGGGCCCTCCCCTATCAATCACTAATTAAGAAAATGTCATACAGGCTTGCCTACAGCCTGATCTTATGGAGGCATTTTCTCAATTAATATTCTCTCCTCTCTGATGACTCTAGCTGGTGGCAAGTTGACATAAAACTAACCAGCACAGTGAGTATGTCCAGTCTTGCCTCCTCTCTGGCCTCCCTTTGTCAGCTTCCTGCAGTTGGAAATTATTAAGTAGGCTCAGCAAGTCCACATTTTACCTTCACCAACAGCCATAGGACACTTTAATAAAAATGAAGTCAATTATGACATCCAGCCACTTATGACCCTAGGCAGCTTTCCATAACCCTTGGAGCTATGTAGCCGTTCCTGTAGTCTTGAGGAATTCACCACTGCTCCTGCATACCTGTTGCCCTTTGCTACCACACACAGCCACACTGGATCCTCAAGGGCTTCCCACACATAATCCTGGTTCTCCCCTTCCATCCTAAAAGGCTTATCCTTCCAAATGATTCCTTCAGCATAGCCCCAAATGAGGACAGTCTAAATTACCATGGAGCAAACTTTTTCAAAGATCTACTTTCTTCTGTGTGTTTTCTGTACTTGTGATTTCTTATTTATGCCCTTGCTTCTCCCTCCAGTAAACTGAGAACATACTGAGATGAAAGATAATTCTCTCTCTCCCTCCCCGTGTGTGTGTGTGTGTGTGTGTGTGTGTGTGTGTGTGTGTGTGTGTGTGTGTGTGTGCGCGCGCGCGCGCGTGTGTTTCAAACTGCTAACACAAAGCCTGTCATAGAGTAGATAAGCTAGAAACACTGTGAACTACTGCATGTGCTCCTGGAGCCACTCATCGCGTGCTGCCCCCCCCATTCACTCCTGGTTGCACAGTGCTAACCAGCCCAACTTGTAACTTACCAACTCTGATAGTGAAGCTTCATTATCAGCCTAATGGGATTTGAAATGGCCTAGGAGACACATCTCTGGGTCTGTCTGTGAGGGTGTTTCATAGAGAGGTTTAATTGAGGAGAGATCTACCCTGAGTGTGAGTGGCTTCAACCAACTGAATAAAAGCTAATGAATGCAAAGGGCAACAGCTAAGCGCCCGCTCTGCCCCCAGTTGTCCTGGATGACACTATAGACCAAGGAGCTCTCACTCCCACAGCTTCCCTGCAGCCATGATTGCCTTTCCCTGCCCTCTGAGCCCAAATTCTTCTAAATCACCTTTTGTCAAGTATTTGGTTATACCAACAAGAAAAATAATCACCAACTATGTGGCTTTAGAAAAATCACCTCTTAGCCAGGTGGTGGTGGTGCACTCCTTTAATCCCAGCACTTGGGAAGCAGAGGCAGGTGAATCTCACTGAATTCAAGGCCAGCCTGGTCTACAAAGTGAGTTCCAAAACAGCCAAGACTGTTACACAGAGAAACCCTGTCTCAAGAAAGAAAAAAGCAGAAAGGAAGGAAGGAAGAAAGGAAGGAAGGAAGGAAGGAAGGAAGGAAGGAAGGAAGGAAGGAAAGAAAGAAGGAAGACCACCTTTTCCTGTTCTCAGTCTGAAATCCTGCTGAATATCTTATTATATCTTATTATATCCTTCTGCCTTCAAGCTCTCCCATATGGGGTCTGGCCACTCGGGCCTGCCTTTGGCAAGAATATGTTATATCCACTTCTCTGGGTTCCTTCTATTCCCTATGTCCTGTTAGTCTTTCCCTCTCATGACCCCTCTCTGTTCCTTAATCATCAACCCTGTCAAGTATTTGAATGGAGCCTATCTCTGTCCTACCCTGGAAGATCTCAGCACAGACAATGCTCCCTATACCTACTCTTCTTTCCCCAAATAACTCCTAGCAAACCTTCAGCTCTCTCAGCCATTGTCACCCACAAAGTTTTTATTTAGCAAGAGGTCACCCAGGAATGTCCACTCTTCCCTCCAGCGTGTCCCTCACGGAAGTTGTCACATTGGCCCTTGACATGGAGTCCCCTTGAAGTGTGTAACTGAGTGCACCAATGCTGCACACTCAACCTCAGAGCTAACATTGGGCCAAGTTCTCCACATAGTGTGTGAGTCTTAGGGGCAGGTGGCTGGTGGCTGGAAACTTAGAGACCAGGAATATTATACAAATTGTTTTTTCAATGGACAAACAAACACACTTCTGTTGAAATATTGTGCTTCCAGGTAGAGAAACGGATTAGTGTCCAATGACCAAGAACCCCTATCCATAGTGTTTTTTGCCCCCCCCCCCTGAGCTTTGAGATGCCCAGGAGAGAGTCTCTGCTTCTGCTATTTAAGTACTTGGGCAAGACACAGCCTCAGAGACACAGGAGGGAAGTTCCATCTTGTTATGTATTCACTAGCTTTAAGAAAATAGTTCTAATTTTAGTGGCTTAGGATGTGTAGTGATTCCTACTCCGTAGACACTCGCCTGATAAACAGTGATAATTATATTTAAATTATTCAGCAAAGGAACATACAATAAATAATACAGTGTGCGATACAGATATGAAATTCAAGGAGAACATGCTGCAAAAACACAGAAAGCACAGCGAGCTGGCTTTCGTCTGAGGTTTCCGGTGTCTCCCCAGCTCACAGGGCTCCTCAGATTCTTCCTCTGTGACCTCCTGTGCTTGACAGAGAGCCAAAGCTGCTCTATCCTATCCCAAGTGTCTACTATAGAGCGTGCTTTGTGCCCACTAGATCAACTCTAATTAAAAGACCAAATTCATCTGGATTTATTCGAAAGAGTCATTGAAATGTTGCTTGGTTTTAAAGGCAGATTGTGTTACTTTTCTTCCTGACAGTTACCTATTCTCATAGATCCCTTTATCTTAAAATAAATGCAAAGCAGAATAAAAATCACAAACCCCAAATCTGGGGTCTACCATGGAGACCTGACCTGTCCTGTGAAAAATCAGAAACTGAACTCCTTGCCTTTCTATGCCCAACACAGTCTCAAGGGCTTAGCTTTGGAAGCACTACAAATGCTTGGATTTGTCGGTTGAGCTATTCAAAGACTTGGTACACACAGATCTGACTTATAGTTTGGGGATGGGAGGGGTCAGTCAACATCTAATGGTCTTCAAGGCATCAAGATATCCTGTAGTGTGTGTGTGTGTGTGTTTGTGTGTGTGTGTGCGCGCGCGCGCGCACACGCGCGCACGAGCACACAAGACACTTATAGATATGTAACACAAATTCTCATCTGAATAATTTTCTCTTCCTTGACCCGTTGTTAATCCCAAACATGGGAGAAGAAAGACCATGGATCCAAATCATCATGGTCAAATTATTTAAAATAAGCAACTAATTAAAGCAAGCTTTTTTATTCATGTACACATGGGCTGCCTCCCTGCTAAGGCAGGGTTTGAGAGGAAGACAAGGCTTTTATAGCTCAGGGTAGGGTAGGGGATTCCCAAATGGGGAATTTGATAGGCAAAACAGGCAGGATTACAGGGGCAGAGCACACATAACAAGTTGAAACAAAGACATTGTTTTAAGGCGGGCAGAGCAAGGTAGTCATAATCCTAACAAGGTACTCATAGGCAGTCTTAAAACATTGTTCATAATGGTTACAAACAACTTTTTGAAACAAAGACATGATTGCTATTCCTGAAACTGGCAGTACAGAACCATTTGTAGTTAAGGTTACAAGTGGGGCATAGCCCAATACTTTAGAAACAGACTTAATCATAAACAGGAACAAACCTAGTTTGCCTTTCCTTAAGATGGAGACAGGCTGGGTCTTCACCATCTTGCCTTTTAACAATGGAGTCATACTCACATGGTCTCAGGAGTTTGAGAAGCACCTCATCAAGAACTGATCAGAAAGTGACTAAAATTGATCACATTGGCCTTTGCTCCACTCCACAGGTCCAGCTCATGCCTCCTGCTCCCAGCGATGACCTAGCCACACTCAGTGAGCTTAACGACAGCAGCCTGCTGTATGAAATCCAGAAGCGCTTCGGAAATGACCAGATACATGTGAGTGCCCACAGAACTGTGTCCTGCTGACGTTGGGATCCCCTCTCAAGATCACAAATGTTGCAAGTGATGGGTCCCTGGAAGCTTCTGGCCCTGGTGATGGCTGGGCTTGAGCTTCACAGAGTGAGACTCATCTTGGGAAGGTTATCTGTCACATTCTGCAAAATTCCAAATTTCAGAGTTAAGTGTAAACTAGTACTCTGAAGGTAGGTTGTGTGTTCCATCTCAGAAACCTGGCACAAAAGGCTGGAGTACACATTTATATGTCAAAGCAGATGCTGGCCGGCTCTCCTGGCATCATTCAGTACCTATGGCTTCTATGAGCACCTTACCTACCCCGAACCTCTCCCTCCAGGTACTGTGCTTCCCTTGCCTTCCCCCAGCCTGGGCCCTGTATAATCCAGTCATTTTAGCTATGCAGTTCTCTTGACCTCTTGGCCTTAGCTGCTTCTCCTGGCCGGCGATGGCTCATCTCTTCCAGTTCTCCCCGTCTCTCCTTTCATGGTCTGATTTAGTTTGCTAGCCATCTTCAGCCTGGACTCTTCCTTCTCCCCACTTTCTATCCTATCTACAATAAAAAATCTTCTCTAGACTTCAGGAGTAGTCTTGCCCTCCTCCCTTTGTTTCATTTTTTTTCATTCATTGTGCACTTTCCTGTTGACCTGACTGAGTGGGGGATCTTTCCAGGACGAACAAGATTTGTAGATTATCTGTCTGTCTGATCCTGTCTCCAAGACTTTCCCTTTTCCAGCCAGGAAAAGGAAATGGAGCAGCTCTATAGGCTGTGCTAAGTGCTGCTTCTAGCTGCTCCTCTGACTGCTTCCAGTCCTCAGGAAGCTCTCTATGAGCAGTAAACCATGCGTGCAAGATTTTGTATCCTCATAACTATACAAAACAATACTACTTAAATGGAGAAGGAGGGAAAGTTGGTTGTGACCTTTTTTTCTGTAGGTTTCTTTTTGTAATGTTAGTAACAGTGTAGACAACCTATAGTCCCAGGATCCCCCACCCTACCCCCCCTCCACCTCCACTCCCCCTTGCCCCCCCCCTCCGCACATGCTGGTTGACTTTGTTCTGTTCCTTCCACACAGAGCCCAGGACAATTCAGTCAGAATGCCTGTGGAGATTTCTGATTATGCTTGAATCTGTCACATTCCCTGATAACACCCATTTAGTCCTAATCTACTGAAAATCTGATTAAGTCATTTTCATGTAAATGTGAAGACTGAGATTTCCCTACAAGTAAGGAATTGTCGGGTTCTGATTAACCCCTGAAGCTGTAGCACAACCTCTTTAGGCTTCAATATACTGTCTGCCACCCTAAATGCATTTAAATTTAAGCACGAGCATCACAATTGTTGGAATTTTGCCATTGGTGTTAAGTAGTTAAACCTGATTGCTTCAGTTTCTGTTACCTCCCTGGTGCTTTTCAGAAGTGTTTCTTCTGTTCAAAAAAAAAAAAAAAATTTCATTTTTGTAGTACCAAGGACTATAAATCCAGGGCCTTATGAATGCTAGGCGAATTCTGTAACATTGATCTATATCCCTGGCCATTTCTTTGCTTTTTAGCTTGAGAAAGATCTTGATAATTTTCCAGCCTGGTCTGGAACTCAGTAGCATAGGATGGACTTGACCTTGCAATTCTCCTGCCTCAGCTCCTGAGAGTTTTATGCCACCAAGTCCATGGAAAGTGTGGATTGGTTTTTTCCAGGTGTTCTGTCTCTTAAACATCCACTCCATCCACGCTATGGTCCACCACCACCCCTGCTCTGGCAGCCCCCTAACTTTTTCCCTCACATCTGAGCTCAGTGAACTGGAATTTTTTTTTCAGAGTACCAGAATAACACAGAGCTCCTTGCAGGAGCCTGACCTGTGGCTTCCCACTGCAGGTAAAGAACAGCTCTGTCTCTGAGGTGGGCATCATGGCTGAGAAGCCCTTTAGTCTCAGCCTACAGGCAAACCATGTGTGGGCTTTCCTATCTGTCGCTCAGCAGGCAATAGCCTCCTTCCTGCATTGGAAACTTTCCTGAGGTCCTTCTCTTTGCTCTGGCATTCTCTCTGCAGAACAGAACTTTCAGGAATCCCACTCAAATGTACTTCCATCTCTGTGTCTCCCCTGAATTGTCAAGCTATGTTACAGTGGGCTGTCTTTTGTAAGAACATGCATCACGGTGTGAGGGAGACTGCCCTCCTTGTTCTGTGGTTGACATGTAGCTCCTGTGCCAAACCCTGGGCTCCATGTCCACAGAGCCAGGCAGTTGTATTCACATAATGCCTGGCCAGTGCTGCTGATGTTGAAGGCCAGATTCTTTCCACCATCTTTCCTACTCCTTGCAGTGGCTGGCCTTCACTATAACCTACTCTACTCAGATTCTCTATCTGGATCATCAGAAGTAACATCCTCTGCTAAAGGGCATGCCAGTTATGAACTTGCCACTGAGATAGCTAAGGTCACATCTAAACTCAACGTAATTCCAGATGATGAATGCTTTGGGGCCCTTGCAGCTGTGGTATATTTCTTCAGCTGTGTGCTGATGAGGAGAGCTGGCGTTTGACATCCCCCAACTCTGTTCTTTTTTTTGTGATTTGGGGAATTGAATCCAGATTCTTACACATGCTAAGAACTTCCCTCTGAGCTACAACCTTTCCTCTCCTTTTACTTGTTGATACAGGGTCTTACTAAGTTGCCCAGGCCAGCCTTGAACATAAAATCCTCATGCCTCAGCCTACCAAGTAGCTGGGGTGGCAGTTACTGGTGAGGTCACTAGTGTGAACACCTGGCTAGGCTCCCACTCCTCTTCTTCTTGTCTTGGGAATCTCATAAATCCCTTTTCAAGATGCACTCAGGATAACAACCTGCACTTCTGCCACCCAGCCATGAGTCCTACTCCAACTGCAGCACCTCATAGCATCCTCTAGGTAAAGATCTGGATTTCCCTTGACCCCCTGTCTGTTCTCAATGCAGTAGACAGTGCTGCCTGTTAGAACACACTGCATTATGTCACTTTCTGCATAAAGGAATTCACGATCATTCAAGGGAAAGCTGGAGCCCAGGGACTGTTTCTGATCCCTTGTGCTTTTGACCATCAACGCTGGTCACCTTGAGTACCTATGACAATGTCACTGGGTGCACTTTGCTCCTCTCTCATTGCACACCAATGGCCTCACACACTTGGTCAGTTTCAGTGTTGCTTTCTGGGTTCTGTCTTACCTGGTTTCCTCCACAGACACTTTGCCTAGTCATGTATTGACTATTCTTTTTATTTATACACTGATATCTATCTCCCCTAGTATACACAAATGCATATATACACATAAGCACATATGCTCCCAACCATGCACACATGAATGCCACAGTAGCATGCAAAGTTCTTAAAGATTGAATATGTGAGGATGCCGCTCAGATTAAACATACCTTTTAGCACAAGAGAAAGAAGTTAATGTGAATTTATCTGTGACAAACAGCTGAGTCTGGGATGAGCTATTAATATTTGAGATGCTGAAGCTGACCTGATTTTTTGACAGAGTTTCTATCTCCTTTTCTGAATCTCATTTGTTATATGATGTGATTTGCTCACACCAGCTGTGCCTTGCTTGGGTCCTGAGTGTGTAATGTTCAATTGGATGTTAGGTTGGGGAATTTCCACACATCTGCCACTATGGGAAGTTCCTAAACCTTCGACAGAAAATGGCTTGCAGGTGATGAGGCATGAGCTTGCCAGAAAATGCACAGAATAAGAACAATGCATGTCTGGAATAATGATTGCCCACAGTACCAGAGAATACAGAACATATATCAGAGTCCTTTGTGGACTGCAGAAAAGCCAGGGGCAGTATTCTCTGCATAGAATCATTAATGGGACTTGAGGCTCACAATGAATCAGCCTGCAAAGTCAATGCAGAAATCCCTGGCACATCTGGCTAGTCTAGGGGGTTCTAAAAACAGAACATGGAAACCCTGATGGCCCTAGGGTTCCTCATGGCCCATCACCCACATGATGCCTATGCAATTTCTGCTCAGGTGGCCCACGTCAGGTGGCAGGACTTGGAGCACTTCAGTGGGAGGTCAAATGACTTGAAGCACCCTGTGCTAGCCTCTTTCTTTAAGGCTCTCCTGTGACATGTTGTGATGCCTACTAACTGCTTGGAAGATGCTTCTGGAAGAGGCAATGTGTAGAGTGATGGGAAAATGACTCAATAGGACAGTGAGCTAAGGGAGTCATTTCCACAGCCAAGAGAGCAGTGGCAGTGGTCCACTTTGTCAGAATGTCTTCCCCAATTCTGATGGTTTATATAGTGACACCTTTGATGGCTTCACAATGTTGAATCATATTTCTATAATCGTACTTTTGCCTATTTCAACACACATATTTAAGGATGATCTCAAGTTCCTTTAATAACTATCCCAGTATGAAATTTTCCCTCATTGTGGAGTATATATTAGGGTGTCCAAAGTGATGCTGAAGAATTGATGGTAGATCTGCATAGAGAAGCACTTGCTGAAGTTAAGAAAATTAGTCTCACTACCACTGTTACAGTTACCATTTATTTTTTAGTGTTAACAACTAAGCTCTCTTAGCAGGTTCCCAGTGTACAGTGAGACATGCATCTGAATCTTCCCACCCTCACACCATGCCACTCACATCCTTTAGGTTTAAACAACTATTCTGTGTTTAGCTTAGATGATAAACATCTACAGACTCTAGCAACTGTAAAAGAAGATTTTTTTTGTCTACTCTGAGTTCCACTGGACCTGTTTTCTCTCCACCCACCAGGTCCCACAGCTGCTTAATAAAATAAACACTCAGAGACTTAATATATATTTATAATTCTTTAGCCAATGACTTAAGCTTCTTACTGGCTAGCTCTCTCTTAATTATTAACCCATAACTATCAATCTGTATCTCTCCCCTGTCCTTATCTTATCAGAGAACGCCCAGGTGTCCTACCTTTCCTGGTGGCTACATGGTGTTTTGTCCTTCATCTTTCTTTTCCCTCCTCTTTGTTCAGAATTCCTGCCTAGCTAAATCCTGTCTGTCCATTGGCTAGAACAGCTTTATTCATCAACCAATAAAAGCAATACATATTTACAACATCAGAAGGACTTCCTGCATCAAGCAACTGCTTTCTGAATGAATAGTAATTATTTCAATGTTTCATCTGCTCATTGAAATTAACAAAACTAGAAAATCTCTGCTTGTCTTGGTGAGCCCAGGCTTCCTCCTCTCAGCTGTTTTTAGATACTTGATAGTAGATTGATTTATCATGGATACATAGAATTGCTGTCTTTTCCCGACTGCTGTTTCAGTTTCTCATTATGAAATGCCTTTTAGTCCCCAATGTTGCTGCCCAAACTACAGCTCTAGAAGTGTACAGTCAGCTTGTCTGCTGGTGTGGTTAAATGTATATCTTGCTTTATTCTTTTATGTTTAAATTGTCCTGGTTTTCAGATTTGTGACTTTTTTTTTCACTAAAGCAGCAACATCTACCATTTTTACCCAGTTCATAGTCTTTGTCTCTTAGCTCAGTATTTGGAACATGTATGCTTCTTGCAATTACAGTCATATTTGTATTTATACCTATATTTATAATCTCTATTCTATTTATTCCTAAGCCTTTATGATTGCTTCAACTTTGTTAAATAAAACATTTGATTTTTAAGCTTTATGAACACTTTATGTCTTTTTCTTTAATTCTATAGTAGGATAACATTAACTCTCCCATTTTCTTTTCTTGCTATGAGTTTATTTTACTTTTATACTGTTGATCTAGACTGATTCTCACAAAATCCCTCTGCAATAAACTCTTAGAACCTAAACATTTCACTGGTTGTGTTTTATGGAACCAAACCTGGTAGCCTCATTTAATTTGAATATGAATTTTATATTTATTAATAATGTTAGAGTCAATTAAAATATTAGAATATGACTTTTGTTGATATACCATGTTTCCCACAATGGTTTCTAGGTTATATAATTTTAAATGTTTTTTATTTATGTGGCTCATGAGCTATTCACATCTTTTTGACAGACCTTCATCGGGGACATCTTCTTGCTTGTGAACCCATTCAAAGAACTCCCAATTTACTCCACTATGGTGAGTATAACACCCCAAATATCATTTTGGAGTAACATTCATGGGGTATACCCATTTGTATCTGGATACATAAAAACTAACGGAATAACCAATCAAACTAAATTTCTCAGAATTTTTCCTCACTTGAATTAGCATAATGGTTACTTTAATGTATTCTGAGGCAACTTGTGGAATCAAAATCATTTTGCCAAAGGTCTCATTTGCATTTAAAGATGTAACTCTGCTCTGATGGTGCTTACCAGACAGAATAAATTAAATAACAGCGTATATTTCCATGCTTCCTCGACTGATGTGGTATTATTTGGTTTAGATTTCCTGTCTGAACAGTTGATTTCCTGATGAAGAAGTTCTCTTAAGTTAGAGTAGTGGGGATGGGAAGTGAGATGTACACAGGAAATTTTCCCAAGTGGCTGGGTAGTGCCACAATGAGACTGTTCAACATGAGCTACGAATCGCTATGGAAAGTCACTCTGGCTAACTGAAATCACAGTGTGATTTTAAGTAGTGATGGGTGAAATGTTGTAAGTAGCTCTCTGGCTTTTACGTATCTACACACCTGCTTCAACTGTAAAACAGGACCCATAAGCAGCAGGGACCTGGTAAATGGGAACCAGGGGATAGGTATGCATTCCTGATACCATAGGGATGTGGAGAGAGAAACAAAGGACTAGAAAGGGAGAGAGGAAGGGAGTGATGTAAGGATTCAGGCATTATGCTGGCCTGCCCCTGTCACCTGGCAGAATGCACTCAGGCAGTACTCTGGTCAGCCCAGGTGCAAAGGACCCCTTTAAAAGACAGACTGCCTACTTATGCTCTTTCCGCTCTCCTCTCTCTTTCCAGTGATTCCCCTAGGGCAGA
This sequence comes from Cricetulus griseus, assembly GCF_003668045.3. Taxonomy (NCBI): domain Eukaryota; kingdom Metazoa; phylum Chordata; class Mammalia; order Rodentia; family Cricetidae; genus Cricetulus; species Cricetulus griseus. Next base: position 70,174,841 of record NW_023276807.1, on the reverse strand, counting down.
CAGGACTTTTCCTGTCTCCCTCTTCTCTTCTGTCCTCTCTCTGTGTCTCTGTGTCTCGTTACCTCTTTTCTCTTTCTTTCCCTCTCCCTCCCCTTTCTAATAAAATTCCTCACTTAAGCTCTGTCTGCCTGTCATGTCTGTCCCTTTGCCCCAATCACCCTCCCCTGCCATGGAATATACCAAGGTCCCCTCAAGCTTTATCATAACAAAGGAGGGAGGAAGAAGGGGGAGGGGAAGAGAGCATTCTTTCTGGTCCAGAAGGCACTGCATAATTCCTATAGACATGGCTGTTGAAAGTTCATCACACCTACACCCTTCTCACCAAATCCACGGCGAGCTATTCCATAAAACCCCTCCTCCTGTCCAGCCCAGCCCCAGACTCACCCATGAGCACCTGCAAGTCATAGAAGCCTGACAGAGGACAGAGCTGTAACCATTCTAAGCTCCTTCCAAGGGTTGGCTCCTACTTACCAGGTACCTCTTGCTTATAGGTCCTGTTTTCCAGTTGAAGTAGGTTCATAGATATGTAAAAGCCAGAGAGCTACTTACAATGTTTCACCCATCACTACTTAAAATCACACTGTGATTTCAGTTAGCTAGAATGACTTTCAACAGCAACTCATCTCTGGTGTTGAACAGTCTCATGGTGACCCTGCCAGCCACTTTGGAAAATTCCTGGTGCAGAGTTCATTCACAGATAGCTATTGACCTGTTCATGGATGACTATTGATCTGTGTTTAGAACATGGATGGCTATTGACCTGTGTTTAGTTCATGGATGGGTATTGACTGCTGTTTAGTTCATGGATGGGTATTGGCTTGTGTTTAGTTCATTGATGGCTATTGACTGCTATTTAGTTCATGTATGGCTATTGAATAGTGTTAGTCTATAGATGGCTATTGATGGATGCTAGGGAAAGGCTTGGCACTATTTCTGTCCTTTGCTGTTAATCATGTTTCTACAGTGTCTGTTGTAATGATACATATGCACTATACACCTTATGCCTGGTAAATGCATACTGATGACCAGCTCATTTCTAAGTAGTAATGCCCCCTTTGAAACCACCACACAGATCCAGGAGCCAGGCATGAATAGCATCATAGCAATATCATAAGTATAAGAGCTGTGTTCTTTTGTGATTTCCTGTGAGGCAGCATTTCTTCATGACTTTGAACTGTTCTTGTTACCTAGTTTTCACTTAGTTCCTATTGCTTAGAAGAAAACAAAAGTCCCCAGAAAACAGAAAGCTAAAAATATTAGCAGTGAGTCCCAGTGGCAGCCATAGGTCACCAGTCACTGAAATTAAGGCAATTACATTGCTACTTTTCTGAGAATTGTCAAATAAATTCCTGTGCTCATAATCCCAAGGATTTTAGAGTGTGGACAACAAACATTGGAGAAATTGTATGTAATGTGAAATGCCACAGTTTACGTTTATTTAATGGGTATCTATTGGACTGGAATTTTTGTGAGATTCTGTTCTTTGAACCATCAGAATAGTTGAAGAATCATGGACCAATAAATGAGGATAAAATCTAAACCTCCATGTCATCAGGATTGGGCTGAGAGAAGGGTGATTGTATAGGTGTTCTCTAGACGTCCTGGTTTCTGTAGACCCAGCAACATGTTTCATTTTCAAGGTTTTCTCTTCAGCTGATGGTATAAAGGACAGAAGTAGATGGTCTTCTATCTTTGTTTTGCTGTCCACAGGTGTCCCAGCTGTACTTGAGCCTCACTGGCCAGCGCAGCCCCTCACTCCCACCCCACCTCTTCTCCTGCGCAGAGCGGGCCTTCCACAGGCTATTCCAGGAGCGAAGGCCTCAGAACATCATCATCAGGTGAGCCAGCCTGTCATTCCATGCCAATCCCATGATGGGGGCATGTTCCATTCCCCACTCACTGTGTCTGTCGTCGGTCTTTCCAGTGAGCACATGTAGCAGCATCTTGCATGTGAACCTATAACGGTGGCCACACCCCTTTAGGCATGGCTTCAGGTTGATGGAAAGATGGGAGCATGAGGCTTGGTCTCAGTTGGGTGCTCTCTTTCTGTTGAGTCAGGTGACCCAATAAGAAGGGCAGAGAAGCACTCCCGTGGTTCTTCATTATTATCTGTGTAAGTTGTTCCCCAATAAACCCCCATTTATCATTTATCTTTGGTCCAGAGAAATCATTACACTTTTGCCTTTAAGCACATTTATCTTGTTTGAAGGGACAGAGAGACTTCTAGAAGTCACCCCAGGTGTAACAGAGCCCATAGTAACCAAGAGCCTGAAGCATCCTTCATCTTCAAGATTTAAAATAGCAACACAGCCAATCTGCTTTCAAGTGGAAGAAACAAGTGTGGAGAAAGAAAAGCTTGCTGCATTACCGGACCCAAGCTGATGTTCCACATAGGGTCCTGATATGCTTCAAATTACAGCTTTGCTGATTCACAAGACAGGGTTTCCCCAGTCTGCTTCTAGTATTCCCCTCTGCTCCCATTTCATCATGTAAACCTCGGAAGTTGAGTTTTCTTGGAAATGTAAAGCAATTTTTCAAACTACCAAAAACAAACAACAAACAAAAAAACCAAAACCAGTCTACTCTGGAATAATAGTCTTCAAATGAAGATGTGAGGCCAAGTGCCCAAGGACAGGTGGGATGTGATCACACTCAGACAGAGGTTCAAGAAATAGTTAAGGATATATGTCAGACTTGTGCTCCTGTCTCTGAAGAGACCTGTGAGTGTGGGCAATGCAGTTGCTACTTTTCATGCTTCTATCTCTCTCACAGTGCCCAGGCTCAAATATATACTAAAATGCTTTCTTAATAAACTCAACATTGCTTCGATTAACAAGACTGGGATGTACAGAGAAATAGTTCTGGGGTCTTTGTTGTGAGGGAGCAAGCATTTCTATGTAGGAGCCCCATGGATAGACCTGCCTGAATTTGGTTCATGCCAAATTCTATATTCATTTGCTCATGGTAACTCTACCCCAAACTCCTCACTAACCTTCCCCCACTAATGTTTCCTGAGGACATATCTTAAGGCTAATAATGTCTCATATTTTGAGGGGGAAAACCCTCTTTTCTTTAAGTTCAACAGTAGCTTCCCAAGTCCTTACAAGTAAGACTTGATCTCACGTGACAAGATTTAGGGGTGACATAGTCATGCCACCATTCTTTTAAAGCTCTGCAGTGTGACTTGGTCTCCATATGGAACAGGGTGACAAGGGAGAAGGCTTCAGCCTTCTCTACCCTTGTGCTCACGTTGGCCACAGAAAGCCCAGCTGAAGCTACTTGTACTCACTGGCTGTGTTTCTCTTATACCACAAAAGTAGCACACACAGATGGTAACCCAGATTTTAGTCATTAAAAGTTAAATATCTCTCCAGAGCTTGGGGAAACCTGCAGAAAAGGAAAAAGAAAGGGTGTAAGAGCCAGGGGTTGGGAGGGTGGGTGGGAGGTGAGGATGGAGGACACCAAGAAAATAAGACCCTGTAAATCAACATCACAACTCATATGACTTCACAGAGACCAAAGCGATATGCACATGACCTGCATGGGTCTGCACCAGGTCCTCTACATATATGTTATGGCTTCCAATGTAGTGATATTATGGGATTCCTGAGTATATGAATGAGTGGATCTTGGTTTCGTATTGCCTTCGCTTGAACTTTTTTCCTTCCATGTGTTTACTTTGTCCAGTTCCAATGTGTTAGGTGTTTTATTTTGGTTTTTTAATCTTATTTTATTACTACCCCTTAGAAGCCTTTTCTTTTTCTAATGAGAGACAGAAGGGGAGTGGGTTTGGATGGAGTGGGGAAAGACATGGGGAGGAACTAGGAGGAGTCAGGGGTGAGTTCTGTAACCAGGATATATTATGTGAGAAAAAAAAATCTATTTTCAATTAAAGGGAAAAATGTTGAATATCTCTAAAATAGATGTTTTATAAATTAGCACCAAATTAGTTTAATTTGTTTACTTTTTTTTAATGTCACATCTTAAAGTTGTTGACTTGTTTTTGTCCTGGTAGCTCACATGAATCAGAGGCAGTGAGAAAAGGCTGGGGGAGGCATTTATCAAGTTGAGAGTTCAATTACTAAAATTTTAACACTTTTTTCCTAGAAAATTCCCTTCAATTAATCCATTAGAAAGTGGCTTACCCTTCAGCCACTGGAAGGCAGGTGTTGGGAGGTCCTTTGGTGATATGACATCAACACACTATTGTGAGCAAGACAGTCCACATACCTACTCGGGTCAAACCCATCAGATTGAAGAGTAAAGCTACAGCATCAACTCCCTGAAACTGTGTGCTATGCTCTTACCATCTCTGGGTCTGAGAATTACCTCTGGTTCTTTCTTTTTCTCCATCTTCTAAGCCAGCGACTTTGTGTTCCCCTTGTTTTCTTGCAGTGGAGAAAGAGGGTCAGGGAAGACCCAGGCCAGCAAACAGATCATGAGGCACCTGACTGGCAGAGCCAGCTCCAGCTGCACCATGTTTGACTCCAGGTTCAAGCATGTAAGTGGCTTCTGGGTTGGTGACGATGTGTGTGAGTAGATTGTGCCAAGAACAATGTCACTTGCAAATACAAGGATGCGTCATCATGGTCAAACCATAGTCAGAATTATAGATTTAAAAAAATTCTTTGTCTGTTTGCACAGAAAAGCCCCGGCTCATACTTCTGCTAGAGATTGCCTGAGAAATGATGCTGAAGGAATCTTGAGATCTAACAAAAAAGTTTCAGTATTTTTAAAAGAATTGAGCACAGTAAACATGGATGATTTTAATCTATAGCTATTTATTAAGCTGGGATCCTCTTCTGCAACATGTCAGTCCACTCCACAACTCTGGTGTAGCAGTTGGGATCAACTTGGGAAACCTAGCAAGCCCATAGTTTTTATTTAAATATGGTAATATGCTGGCGGCTGATACTCCCAAGTGAGAACATGAATAAATCAACACGGTTATAAGATAAATGCAGGTTAACTAATGGAAATAACAGAATCTATTGACTTAATTGAAATGACAGGGAACAATAGTCTCTCCCTCTAAATTACAGGCTAAAATAATCATCTATTAAAATGATTGTTGGCGAGGGAACAGGCGCTGTAATTTCAAAAATGCATTCTGATCACTTTATGTAAATTGACTTCGCTGTTTAGTTTAAGTGACTACTTTCTAATTCCTGTGAGTAAGTTAGATGTCACTCCATCAGATCTGGCATTACTGGGGAATCAGAACCATCAGTTCCTCACAGATTCCAAGTGAAATGCCTTCTAATTCATTTGTGTGTTTTGCTCATTCCCAATGGCATGTTTAAATTCCACATTAACTGTGGGATTCCCCACTTTAAATATCATCCGTATGAATATCATTGTCTAAGTTCATGAAGCTCAGTGCAGGTTCCGAAAAGCATCTGGGGAATACATGGATTTATGCAAGTGTCAAATGAATTTGGGAACTGACTAAAAATCTGTGTAGTGTTACAGAACACCTGTGCAATGAAGTAGGTTCAAGAGAGGGGCCACCATATCCTGTGTGAGAGAAAGATTTGGTTAGCGGACTAGATAGAGCACCCTTGGCGCACAGAGATATTTAGCAGTGAGGTTGAAAGTGAGAGCAAGCTCTCAGGTGACTGGGGGAGGGCCAGAGAGCTGTCCTGAGAGACTGATTGTGAGCCCTTAGTGGAAGACCTCGCACAGGCAAGCACACAGACTGTTGCACTGGAGTCTAACACACAACAAACACACCTCCCACTGGGGAAGGCTCTGACATCTTAAGCAGACTGTTGTGTGAGAGAAAAGGTCAGTGAAGGTTTTGTTCAATTAGTAAAGATTATACAAGTGGAGGAAGCTGGAGAAATGAAAGTAAGAACTCGGGAGTGGGTGTCTCTAGTGAAAGTCACAAAGACGGTGATGAGGGAACTTCCTGTAACTGACACCAGTGACAGACAACCTTGTCAAAGCCACATACAGCCCTGAAGGGCAAGGGGGCAGTTGTGAGAGGTCTGGGGCCTCTAAGTTCACGGTCCTGGTGCATGGTGTTCCACAAGTCACACAGAAGGAATGAAGACAAAGACATAGCTGTGTATGAACGATGCCAGGGTTGGTGGGTACTGAGGTCTAGAAGTGAGCTTTCTCGGGTCTCCAGGTCATACACTTCTGAGGCCACACAGCAAAGGTGTTTGAGATCCAGTATTGCACTATAACTGCGTCCTGTGAGAAGCCTCCCAGTGTGTTTGCTTCCTCCATGTGCCCAGGGGAAGGTGGAGTCCCATCCCCAGAGATGTTGCTTGCTTCCACTTAATCTGGGAGCAGCTAAGCCCCACCAACAATGTTTAGTCTCTAACTTCTGTGTCTGAATCTTGAAGATAAGAATCAGGGCTTTTCTGTGTGGTTGGATTATTTATTGAAACGGAAAAGCCATGTTTTTGAGAGAAATTGCCTGGGATTTCTCACCCATCCCATCTCAAATGAGTTGTAGGTTCATTCAATTCTGTTGCAATCATTTAAATGAGTCTTTACTGAAAAGTCCTTTTTCAGAGGGACATGACAGGCTCAGTTTGATGGGGGTGAAGATATTCATTAAGGAACCCAGCGACCCTTATTCTAGGAAATTCAATATAATTAGTTACTTTTGTAGCACATGTTCTCTTTAACTATTGAAATTGTATCACAGTATAAATGGGAAAAATTGGGCCATTACAATTTAATCAGTAAATATCGAGGATGCAAGTAGGTATGTCTTTCCTGTTTATTTTATTTAAGATTGTATGGCTGTGTGTTACTCTCATAATTTTGTTTCAAAGTCAAGGGAGACAGGGGAATAATAGCAGTTAAGGGTTTTTGCTGCATTTCTCTTCTTGCAGTTATTTAGTGCCACCTATTGGCTGACTAGCTAATAAAGACGAACACAGCTGCCTGTTTCGAGCTTGGCATTGGAAGTATATAGCAGTGTTCATTGAAAATGTCTGTTAAGAGTTTATTCTTCCATTCTTAGGTGGTTTAAGCCTTATATTAGTGTCACACCTCACATGTCTTTATTGCTAATTCAACATTAGTTGGATGAAGTTAACAGTATGAAGCTGGGATTAATTGTGTGACTCTCCAGTCAGATGCCTGGGTTCAAATCCCAGCTGGAACACTTGGAGTCTATGATCCTGGCAGCTGGTGATTCTATTTCACTGATGGTGAAGTGGAGACTTTGATGATGAAGGTTGAAAACCATCACATGTATACACATGTATATACATGCATACACTTGTGTGCATCTACACACGCATCTTGTGTTATAATGTGGGTGGTCTACACTTACTAATGGAAAGAAAATCATTATTTGCCATGTGTCTGCTCTGTGGCGGGTACAAAGCTGAGTACCTTACACACACAAGACTGCAAAGCTCCGAGAAGTAATTCCTGTGTTAGAGGAGAATGGGGTTGGGGTTGAAGGAAGTTAGAACATGTCACTTACTCACCTGAGATGAGGAGGCACCTACTCAAAGCATGTGCATGTAATGTGTAATCATCACCCTCACTTCCTGTCTGGGAACACATTCTCCATTATCTGATACTCTTTCTTGTAGAATAATGTAGCCATCACTTTACTGTCAAATACAATACAGAAGTGCCAAGGCTAAAATATTTTTAAACGCATTCTTTTATGGATTTTTAAATAATTATTTTATAGTACATTTTTGTAGTGAGAAGGAATTCAATAATAATTTTAACCTATGCATAGTTATCTATTCAATGTAAATTTTAAAGAAAACTCAGAGTATACAGATCATTAATTATTTGGGGTGGTTCTGTCACACCTGCCCTCAATCTGCTTTGGGTTATATTAATTTTCAGGCCCAAACCATAGAGTCTTGAAAAGATTTAATGTGTCTTCAGAAATCCAAGCTTCAAAACCAGATGGTTAAACACATTTCATTATTATGTTTAGCATTTTTGATTTGTAATTGGGATCAAAGTGTTGCTTTATAATAGTTAATCATGCAGAATGCTTCACAAATTGATATGTGCCTGAGTATATCAAATGCCAAAAAGACTTTTAAAATGAACTCAAAACATTTGTTAAAAAATTATTATAGTGATCTCAGAAATAATGTCAAAAACCCAAGTGTCCAAAATGAGGACCCAGTAAATCATAGCGAGTGACCATTTGTCATCTGGTGACTGACTTGGAAGCTGTATTTAACATGGTTGTAGAATGTCTTCAAGGAGAAATAACTTGCCAGATTTCCATATAATTTGGAGAATTGTTCAGTTACCATCCTTATTAGAGTCACAGTCAATTGATGGATGAGAAGTTGGTTTTATTTTTCTTATTTATATTTATTTATTTATTTATTTATTTATTTATTTATTTATTTATTGGTTTTTCGAGACAAGGTTTCCCTGTGGCTTTGGAGGCTGTCCTGTGCTCTTGTAGACCAGGCTAGTCTCGAACTCACAGAGATCCACCTGCCTCTGCCTCCCGAGTGCTGAGAAGATGGTTTAATTGCAGGAATATTTGAAGGAATTTTTTTGAGAGAATGTCAGATCCTGGGGTCCATCCAAGGGGCTTTAGAATCATGGGTTCACAAACTTTGAGACAAAGCACAGGGCAGCAAGGGATCATGACAGCAACTTCAACTACATGCTTAGTTCCATTTCTGCAGGAGAGGGGCACAGTGCAGCCAAGGAAGAGGTTAGCAGGCCTGTATGTTGAAGCATGTGCAGGCATGCCTGAGGATTAGGAATACTATCTTGGCCAATGTCACACACATGACTTTAAAGGAAGTTCTGACTCAGTTTATGTCATTTGGGGCTGGGGATGTGGCTCAGTTGGGAAGAGTGTGGTAAGGCCTGAATTCAGATTCTAGTACCTATGTGAAGAGCCAGGAACAGTCATCTATGTGCTTGTAATTCCAGTACTGTGGCAGCAGAGACAGGAGTATTGTGAAGCTTCTTAGCTGCCAGTTAAGCTCCAGATTCAGGAAAGATCCTGTTGTAAGGGACTAAGGTAGAGAAAGACAGAGTAGGGCACCCAGTGTTATCTATACTCATGTGTAATATAGCACCATTCCCTCCCCCTGCACTGTGTGTGTGTGTGTGTATGTGTGTGTGTGTGTGTGTGTGTGTGTGTGTGTCACATTCGTGCATGCACACACTGGCCTCCATAGAGCCTTCCAGATCACAGAATATTCCCAGCATCTTTATGCTAACTCTCTTATTTCATTATTTTAAAGGAGTAGTCCAGTCAAAGTATCTCTTGTCCTGCAGGCCATGTGCATCTTGGAAGCCTTTGGACATGCCAAGACCACACTCAACAATGTATCCAGTTGCCTCATACAATACTGGGAACTGCAGTTCTGTGAGAGGAGAAAACATGCAACAGGAGGTAAGTTTGCACTTATGTAGCAGGGGTCTCTGTGCCCAGAGAGATGCCTCATGGGAATAGATGTGGTGCACTCATATGCATTCCTACCTCTGATTCCTCAGGAAAGAAAATTTGGCCAAGTGCAATAGAATCTAGGCTACATGTGTAGGTTAGTTGACTGTGTGTGTGACTTGGTTGACTGTGGGATCTGGGTATGACTTGGTTCACTCTCTGGGCTGTGTATGGGTTGACTCTGGGCTCCCTGTGTGACTTGGTTGACTCTGGGCTTTGTGTGACATAGTTGACTCTAGGCTGTAAGTGTGACTTGATTGACTGTGGGCTCTCAGTGTGACTTGGTTCACTCTCTGGGCTGTGTGTGTGACATAGTTGACTCTGGGCTGTATGTGTGACTTGGTTGCCTTTTCTCTTGGGGAAACTATTCTGCAAACATCATGGAAGGCATTATCTACCTTTCTTCACTTCCATATTGCTTTCTCATTCTGTTCTAATTAACACCCCTCAGATATCATAATTTATACTTGTAGTTTTGAAAGCTTCCTGCTGTGTTTTCTTAAATCCTACAAAGCCTAAGTACTCTGAAGGGCTACACCTCCGAGCTCACCTCTGCTCTTCCTGAGAAGGAAATTGATGAATGTCCTGAGAGGGTTTGGCGTGAAAGTCAAGTTTCAGGTGCCTTGTATTTAGAGAGTGGGCAGAGTGACAGTGCCGACACTGGGCAGAACACACTCAAGGAGAAGTACTGTGACAAACTCACTCACTTTGCTGAATGGACAGGTGTTTGAGGACAAAGGATGCTGTGTAGTGTAAAGATCTGGTCCATGTTAATCAATTAATCACAGAAATATCATAGAGGTTTAGGGGTGCTGAGTACTTTCTCACCATGACAGTGGTATGTTCAATGTGGTGAAGGAGTGGACAACAGAGCATTAATAGTAGTTGTGTGGTCAAGACACTAAGGCAAGATTACTATGAAGACAATTCTTGGTGCTGAAAAGACCTTAAGTCTGAAGATGAGACCTCTTCCTACTGCTTGTGTGATGTTCTGAGGTCCAGTGAAGGACTTGGCAGCTTTATCTTGTTTCCCAGTTCGTGTTAGCATAGATAAATGAAGTGGGCATGAAGCCTGAGGGTGTTCCATAATTCGGTATCTGAGACCTGCTGTAACAAACCGTTGTGTGTGACTTCTCCTGAGGAGTCACACACACACACACACACACACACACACACACACACACACACACACACACACACACGTCTACTTAACCCTACAACAGACCAAAGAATCTACAACAGACCAAAGCATCAATTTCACTGAAGTCCAACTTTTGGTGAATCAGCAAATTTTTACTGGGGTCACTAACAGAGCTTTAAGGAATGGCTCCTTCCAAGGAACGGGAATGACTCAAAAGCAGCTGGGTCACCTGAAAACTAGTCCTAACATGAGTAACAACTCACACAGCTACAACCCTGGAGCTCTGCACAACTTGCAGGCAGCTCCACTGGCCTGAAAATCCCCTCTGCAGCTCCCCTGGTCAGTGTCCCTCACTGCTTCCAGAATCCCCTCTGCTCACACCCTAGTCTCCCCTCTAGCAGTTTTTTACTGTTTCTTTTCATCTCAGGGGGGGACCTTTGGTACCTTAATTTCAGCCTTCTAAAACAGGTGACATTTGTTTACCTCCTGGGCCCCTTCTGGAAGGAAGGTTTCAGTTCTAATGAAATTGTCATATACTCTAAATACTTGATGGGTAGTGTGAAGTCTCCAGGGGTGGACTGACTGACCTTCTGAACTCTCAAAGTCATTTGTATACCTGTGTTCTTGCCATCTCCAGGGTAGTGCCTACTGGTATACCCCACTTCTGAGAGCTCAACCCTTCCTTCTGTTTTGGGCATATACACCTATCACCCAGCTTTGCTTCCACTGACATATAACATTGTCGGGTGTTTTCTCATCACACCAGTACCCAGCCTACTGGAGTCAGACATCAGAGCAACATGAGGGTCTCTGTATAGTTGCTGTTTCTAAGCAAAGCCCCACACACAGCTCCTGAGGGGAGGACTTTGGAGCATCTTTTGTGGGACACAATTCAGCCTCCTGCAGGGGATGAAGAAAGACTTTCACTGTCCAAAATTGTTTTCAGTTGAAGAGCAAATACCTCTACTGCTGAGAAAAATTAATATTGATGCTTTACTAAGCAATACTGAGACACCCCAGCCTAGCATGGACATCATCTTCCTCTTCTGTATTGTGGTGATGATCATGATTGCAAACTCTTAGAGTTGCAAGTGCAGAGACACACCAACATGGCGCTCTTTTCTTTCACCTTCATAGCATTATGAATACTGCCACTTTCCCAGATGTAGACACTGGGTTGCTGCCAAAGGATATAGAGCGGTGTCCCGGAGTAGAATGGGAAAGTATTTGGCTCTTGGGCTTTTTGGTGGACTGAAAAACATCAGATCAACTTCAGTTGAAACCACAGTCTACTTACAATGGGACAACCCACCAATGAATGTTCCATGGCTGTGTGGCCTTCTTGGGTAATGTAGACATTCAGAGTTTTAAAAAAATAAATCAGAACACATGTGAGCGGCTGCTCCCAGCATATTTCTTTCAAATCCTGATTTTTAAATGAATGAAGGCGGTGATAAGAGATGAAACATTATCATCATATTATATCACCAGCTTGCTTAGCATTGCATACTTCATTGGACATGCTTTTAATAGTGTGCTATCATCGATCCTATCTCACATCAAGAGCTAGAAGCAGTCTGGCCTTCAGAGATAAGGAAGAAAGGTGTAAAGTACAAAGGCTCCAACATCACTTTGAAGAGGCCAAGTCCAAAAGGCACCTTGTGTCTGAAAGGCAGTAGATATATTTAGTGGTACCTTATGGAACTCCAGTGGGACCCTGAGACATTCTGCTTTTTTCTTCCTCATATTAATGATGGACAAAATTACATTTAAAAGGGGTGTGCAGAGTGGCCATGCTAAGTTCAGAAGTAGAATGCCTGGGATTGCATCCCAGACACACTCTTCCTCTTACATCCCTATCCACGATGGCTCATGGGTAGATGGAACCTCGCCCCAGCATCAGCAGGTTCAGGCGGTAAACACAGAAGAAAAGCATGTGTGAGAGGTTGTCTTCTCTCTGTGCTCATAGTCTGCTCTGAGTGCTTGGTAGAGGTGGGAGGTGACAAGGCTCTGAAGGCAGGTGGTCCTAACTTATAGCCTGGAGGAGAGTAACCCCTTCCTTCTATTTCCTTTAATAATGAACAAATGGCCTGGCCCTGTGCAGTACTGCAGTTACCTGTGTCATTGGATACAAACGAACAGTATGCATCCCTGGAGCCAAACTTCTTGAGAAATATATTCATATGTAGATGTCTGAAGACTTGGCTTGAAGCCTTGGTTCACATAGAGATAGCCGTGGAGAGTGACACCTATCTTTCTGATCAAGGCTGTTTCCAACTTAAAAACTGTTGGGAAGCACACCAGTGTTGAGATTGGGCTGTCAGCTGAGGGGAGCTCTTTCACATAGGCCTGGCTGCAGTAAGTGCTGGAACCTCTCCAACCCAGAGCCCCACGCCTCCCTGACCTCAGAGCTGCAAGACAGACACAACAGCATCTTCTCTGCCTGGGATTGTGTCAGCCTGTGCTTGAGTTTGCCTGTAGATGTCCCTTCAAAGTGCTGTTTTCCTGCAGTCTTGCCTCTCAGAGCCCATTAAACCCAAGCAATTTTATTCACTGCTGGAGATGTGCTAACTAGCGTGATTAATAATTACTCTACTTAGGAATTTAGATGAAGGGTTTTCCAGTCACTTGTGACTTGGCATTTGATTAGTACCGAACACTGCTTCAATTGAAGCTGGTGTCTTTGCCAAGAGAAGTGTGTGTGCCAGAGGCACCAGATCTCTCAGCCTTCACTTCTCACCTGCCACCTGACAAAGAAAACAGTGAGCAGGGCCAATGAGGAGAGCCACTGTATTGAACTGTGCAAAGTCAAGGGCACTTACTCTCCTGAGGGGTAACTTATTTCAGACTTTTAAAGCAGGAAATTTGCCAAATTTTTTGTTTAAAAAGAAAAATGAATGAAAACTATATCTACTTCAAATTTCTCCCTGGTTAAACAGCCATTAAGATGTGCATGCATGTACAGACACACACACACACACACACACACACACACACACACACACACACACTCATACACCCACACATATGCACACATACACTCACATACACACACACTGCATACCAAGGGTATGATGGCTATTCTTGGGTGTCAATTTGACCATGTCTGGAATCAACTAAAACCCAAGTGGTTGGGTACACTTGTGAGGGATTTTTCTTAAGTAAATAATTTGAGGTGAGAAGATCCACCTTTAATCTCTGTCTTTTGATGTGGGAAGTTCCAACTTTAATCTGGGTCTCACCTTCAGCTGGCAGCCACAGAAGGAGGAAGCTCATACTGTGCCTGCTTGCTCTTGCTAGCAAGTCCATTCCCTCACTGGCATTAAAGCCTACTTCTTTGGGATTCTGGTGTGTCCAGAAGACCAGCTGAGACATTCCTTGTTTGGTTGATATCCCTGGTGCGCTGAACAGCTACTGGATTCCTGGATCTTCCATTGGTAGTCAGTCATTGTTGGTCTAGCAGGACCAAACCTCTCTAATAGGTGTGTGTGTGTGTGTGTGTGTGTGTGTGTGTGTGTGTGTGTGTGTGTGTAATAGCACAAGGGTGGCTCCTTCAGTCTGTGACAGGTTTCTCTAAAGGGACAGAACTGTTGGTTAGAGAGTGAGCCCTCATATAAAATATGAACTTCACTGATAGCATGGGCCAATTTAACCATATCCATGTCACATGAGCTTTTGACCTTATTGACCATGGCACCAGGAGTTGTGGACTCTGACTCTTGGTACTTTGGGCTTAATATCTCTGGATGCTACTGTGTGTTGGAAAAGAAGCTTTGTTGTCACGGCTTGTAATTAATTAGCATGTAAATTTATGGAAACTGAACTAAAATGCCATTTAACAGAATCCTTCTCTTTTCCTAACCAGCCAGAATTTCCACTTATATGCTGGAGAAGTCCAGGCTTGTGACACAGCCTCCTGGTCAGGGCAGCTTTCTGATTTTCTCCTGGCTGATGGACGGCTTATCCATGGAAGAAAAATGTGGACTTCACCTTAGTAACTGTTGTGCACACCGGTGAGTGGTCAAGGATTTTCCAAGGTCTTCCCGAAAACTGTGAGCACATTCTCAGTTTTAAATTGTCTTCATGTTTTTCAGAGGTGGAATGGTGGCTAAAGGAAGACAGCTGGCTACTGTTAGGGCAGAGCTGTCTAGATAGCAGTGTCTAATGATGTGCTGAGTGATTCGGTTTTTCCTTCGTTGGCATGAACTTTTATTTCTGTTTTGGTGCGTCTCAGAAGGGAAGACAAAAATTAGCATGTTTGCAAACACTCTGATGCCCATGGCTGTTTTGGGCACACTGTCCAATCTGTCATCTTCTGAGGTGTTGGTGTGAGAATGGTGTGAATAAGCAGTATTCATTCTTATCAAATGAGATTACACAGAGAAGAGAGGAATTGCACCTCTACATTGAAGGCTGATGTGTAGAATGCTAAAAACTTTTGTTAAAATGGAGTTGTGAACATGTGAGGTTATAAAGATGGGCAGCTAAGGAACACTGCTCCTTACTTGCCTTCCTGACAGCTGACAGCCTGAGCCACACATTGGGTCAGATAGTGTTTGGATGAGAATTAGAAGTTACTAAGTGCTACGGGATTTCCCGCCTGGTTCTGCAGCCAACTTGAGCCCCCAAGGATCCTATATTAGTTATTAAACTGTGGGCCGGTGGCTAGGGCTTTTTATTGGCTAGCTCTATCTTAATTATTAACCCATTTCTATTAATGTAAGTATTTCCATGTGGTCTTATCTTACTGGAGAAGGGTCCCGCATGTCCTACCTTCCCTGTCACACATGGCATCGGCTGTCTGTCTACACTTCCCAGAATTCTCCTCATCTCCTAGTCCCACCTATCTCCCTGCCTTTATTGGCCACAGTGTTTTATTCATCAGCCAATCAGAGAAACATATACACAGAAGGACTTCCCTCATCAATAAGGGATGAATGCTACCCAGAACAGACGCTGGTGGGACACAGAATCTACAGCTCATCTCTACTTCAAGTTGTTGAATTTTCTGGAATAGCCTGGTGTGTGTTCCTGTGGGGAAGCATTGATAAATGAGTGTGCAGTCATCAGTGATGTGATGATAAATAAATCAGGTGTGGGAGCCAGGTGGCAGCCAATGACTGTTTCAGATGCTGAATCAGGGAGGACACTTCAGATGGTACCTGCTGTACCGATAACTAAGGAGTCCATGCAGGGGCTTGGGAGCAGTATCCTGGACAATTGAGAAATGTGGGGAGCTTAGAGGGAAAGTGTGGGGTTGAGGAACAGCAAGAAGGCCAATGCATGTCATCAAAGTACAGGGAGGGGAGGTTAATGGTGGCTTTGTGGACAGGACATGGCAGTAACGTGTCTCGGTGAAGAGGGGCTGCGGTGCTCGGTGCTCACACTGCTACAAAGTCATACAATGGGGGCTGTCTCTGTGAGGAACCCCAGTAAGGATGCAAAGAGTTCCGTGCCCTGGAACAAAGCAAGTGTCTTATTAAGACGAGTTATGAATAGCTAATGGGTGCTCACCAACATTTTCAATGAAAATACACACTGCTGCTCCAGTAGCATAGAGATGTCTGTGGGAACATGTGCATGACGGCCACTCATCTGGAATTTATACTGTTTAGCAAGGAAACACATTGTGTACCAGCTGGAAAAAAATCTCAGTACTTTTGAGACTTCTATGGGTCTTATTGAACTTACCGTATTGATGGATTTTCTTACTAGCCATATTGGTGATGCTGGGAGAATTTTATATTCCTTTGATGTTTGAATTTGGGATGGGATCTAATCTTGGCTCATTCTTTCTTACAATCAGACATTACACTTATTGGATCTTGGTCAATATCCAAACAGATCTAGGGTGGAATCTCTTTGTAAATGTACATAGACCAGACCTTTCTTGTTTGGAAGTTTTCATTATGAGTCCACTCCTTAGGACTGGTGTTTGTCAGTAAGGGAAGACCCTGCTGGTGAACTAACAGGACCCTGCATGACAACAAGAGCACCCATGTGTTTGCTGTAGGATGTATCTGCTTATCTATATTCCTTAGAAACTCGCTGACCTGTCTTACACGGAACAAACCACATCTGAACTCTCTCTCTCTCTCTCTCTCTCTCTCTCTCTCTCTCTCTCACACACACACACACACACACACACACACACAGAGAGAGACGAGAAGAGAGAGAGGAGAGAGAGAGAGAGAGAGAGAGAGAGAGGCTAGATGAGGTGTTAATGAAATACATTGAGTCTTAATATAACCACTATAGACCATCACAGCCTGCATCCTGTACCTGCTCTGTCTCTTCCTGATACACCGAAGCTCATTACCTACACGAAGCAGTAAGATGTATGTGCAGTAGTCCAGGGCCTGCAGGAGCCTTGCTCTTAGCATGCCTTCTTGGACTACTCCAAAGGGCAGTGTCTCTGAATATGATCTTAGAATCCTGCAGATTCATCATTAACTTCAGCTGTGCTTGTATTGTGAAGTTTGCTAAGCCTCACACAAATATGTATAGACCCTGTATCAGTATTGAAATCCCCCTACACACACATCTCTGCTTGCAGCTCGGGAAGGCTTTCACCTCACAATGCTTGACTGTAGAAGTCACTTGGGGTAGGGGTAGGCATTCATCCCTCGATGCATCAAAGCCGCACTTATGAACACTTGGAAGAATTTTATATTCCTTGGATGTTTGAATTGGCTTGGAATTTTAATCCTGGCTCATTATTTGTTACTATTAGATACCACACTTTTGGTACTTGGTCAGTATCCAATTAGATCTAGTGTCTCTAGAAGGCCTAGTGTGGGATTGTGATTAGAAAGAACACATGTACCAAGAATCCCACAAGAGGGCGCTCTCCCCACAGCTCAGAGGGAGACAAACCAGGACAGCCAACCAAAGGCAAACAAAATCTTCATTCTTTTTTGCTTAGTTTCTTCTGCATTTTTCTTTTCTTTGCCCATTTGTTACTTAAGTAGTATTTCTTTTTTCTTTTTGCACATAATATGTTATATCTGAGAGATAAATATAAATCATATTCCTGCAGATTGAGTTTTAATGAAAGCAGTAGTATATAGTAATTGCTTGCCTTCAACTTACTTTAAATTATCTCTGTGGGATTAGCCCCAGAGAAGTTAGGCTTTTAAACCTGAAAAAGAGACTCTTAATCTCCCTCTCTGCTGACTGATCACGGGGAGGATTGTGGGATGCTTCCTAATAGTCCTCAGCAGAGGCCGGGCTTTGAACTGTGCTGAGGAAAGTAATTTGACTGATAGCAGGTGCCCTGGTCTTCACCTCCTGTGAGAGCGAGAGCTGAGTCACTGTGGTTTGAACTTCTGATGGCTGCAAACACCTGTCACGGGAGAGCTGAGCAATTAACTCCCAGGAGAGTGTGTTCTCTGCTGAGTGGTTATCAGGGGGGCTGAGCCAAATCTGAAGGCTTTTCAAAGAACATTATTTTTTTTAATTGGATAAAGAAATACTTCAGTGTCATTTAAAGGTGACTCTCCACAATTTCGTGGCATATGAACTTTTGCTCTGTCACATGTTTTAGGCAAGGGAAAGCTGATGGTCTGTGAGACATGTTCATGAACACTGTGCCATTTCCATTGGGAGTTATATTCTGTAGCTTTTTACTTAGGTATTATTTTGGAGGTTGTATCACAAGGCTTTGTGAGTCACTCCACCTGCAATGTCAATAAGCCACTATTTACGGGAATTTTGAGTGTCTCTGCATGTGTTATGTGAATGTGTCTTAAAAAGTGAGATTTCTGCATGAGCTTTAAATGGATGAGCTCGTTACATATGGAGGCATCTCTTGCTCTTGGCTTTGCTGTTGATAGCAGATGTTTCTGAGATAATGTGAGCCACCTTTGGTGGAGGGCTTCCCACAGGTCTCTGTTCACCCTCAGTGGTGGTGAAAGTCACCCTTGATGTCACCATGGTGTGGATGAGCTGACTGAGAGCAGCAGTGACTGAGCCATGCAGCCAGCAGGGCAAAGCCGATGTGGGCACGCCAGGCTTCCTGGTTCTCAGTGACCTGTGTCAAAGTCTGCTGCACTATTCCAGTTGATGATACTCCATATCATCTCAGACTGTACACTCAGCACCCCCCACCATGTTTTTGACAGCAGTAAACACGGTTCAAATAAAAAACTGGGGGGGGGGCAAAAGGATTACACAGGGGTGTTAGGCACATGTCTTTTTAGCAAAGCTGGAACTTCTGGTGAGAATTCCAGAAACAAATCATATTTAATCAGAACTGGAAAAAATGTCACGTGTACTTGGGATCTAAGCATGCATCCTTATGATTTTATCATTCTTATTTGAAGCACTTTCATTTAAAAAATAAAGTGAACTCGGTGGGTTTAAATAAAACAGAACCCATGAAGCTGAGAGAGAAAGGTGTTGGGAGATTGGAGAAGAAACTCTATGGCTGGATTTTAACAAAACATGTTATATGCATGACCACAAAGGCCAGGCAGGCTGCATGGCTCTCAGAGAGAGAGCACTGTTGACCTATCCTCCAGGCCCCTCCAGCCACTGACTTAGTTTTACTGAAGTTGATAGTTTACTAAGTGAAAAGGCTAAGCCCACTGAATCCTATTGTGCGTGTGTGTTCCAGTCATGGAACAAGAACGTCAATCTTGGGTCAGAACAGAACACTAATCTTTCCTGTCTGTGAATTCACTATCCCAGGCTTGTCATACAGCAGCCGTGCTTTCTGATTGCATGGGGAATCTGTCCTTAACTCCTTACTCATTACCCCCAAATCCAAAACTTTCTGAAAACCAAACATTTACTTATGACTTAAGTGGTGATGAAAAGCCAGGCCCGGTCCAAACTTGCTCATCGGCACACTCTAAACTCACATGAGACCCTGGAGGTTTATAACTTTCTATCTCTGTCTGGGAACACTCATGCAATTTTATTCAGGATTAAACTCTTTGATTAAAAGATGCTGCCCCAAATCTACCAGGGATGAAAGCACTACTTTAACTTTTTAAGATTTGGATCCCAGAATGAGCTTTGCCTTAGCAGTAAAGCAGAGGGCTGCTGTGGCACAGCCACGCAGGTACTGGCTTTCTCACTGTGGTCAAGATGCCTGTCACCTCACAGGACCCCAGTGGAGTCCTGGCCGGTGGAGCTCAGGAGATCCAACCTTCCTCTCAACCAGAGGCTCCTGCTACCTCCCTTCCTCATCTCTCACTGTCTGATACCTTCTCACACACCCACTCTCTCTCTCTCTCTCTCTCTCTCTCTCTCTCTCTCTCTCTCTCTCAAGCTACTTATTAGAAGTATAGCTCTATTTCATTGTCTGAAAATTATGGGATACTAGATGGGCACAGATAGAGTGGATGTTCAGTTTGCATTGCTGGTCATTGTGACTGGATAGGTAGGGATTTGGCTTTGGACAATTGAGAAGGGCAAAGGCATAGCTGCTGGGTGGCCCCACTGAGATTTCACAGGGTCATGTTAACAGCGTGTGTGTGTGTGTGTGTGTGTGTGTGTGTGTGTGTGTGTGTGTGTACGCTCGCATGTGTATACTTTTATATGTGACTGTATGTATGTGAGGTCATATTTGTATATTATGTTTGCCTATGTGTGAATGTATGTGTTTGTGTATATATGTGTTTTGTGTATATGTAGGTATGTCTACACATGTATGTACACATGTGTTATGTATGCATGTGTGAGTGTGTGCATGTGTGTTTGTCCTTTCAGACCTTGTTATGTGGCTCTAGCTAAGTGTCATACCCGTGACTAGTCCCATCTGTTCAGTCAATGTAGTGGCCACTCATTTGTTGTAGTAATGGCTGAAGTTTCTTTTTCTCCAGATGGGACATGTTGCCACTGCACTGGGCACCTACACTACTCTGTCTGCAGTGCCTCCTTCTGAGTATGGAGTGGAGTAACCCTTCCCCTTTGTGTATTAGTTTGACTTCTTGGAGCCCTGCTGGGCTGCTGTCTACTCCCGAGCCCACTGCCTATGTGTCTAGGTTTTAATACATGTAAACATCTCTTGGAGCCTCCATGTGTTCTTGGGACTCCCCAGTCTTCATGTCAGATAGGGTTCTCTAAATGATCAGAACTGGTAGAATGTATAGATTACAAAAGGAGACTTTTAGATTGGCTTTACATTGTGTGTGCAGGGTCTTCCAATGATGGAGATCCTGACTTAGAAGGCCTGAGGGATTCTGGGAGACCCACTTGAGTCCCCACTGGAAAATTGAAAAAGTTGGGTTCAAATGTCAGTAAAGGACTGTGGCAACCACTATAATCACAGGGTGGATACCATTACCACCAAGGAGCAAAGGCAGGCAGGAAGCACTGCTTCTCCCTTCTGTCTTCCTGTCTGAGCTGCCACTCTGGGGGAGAATCTTAGCTAATCTTCCCAAGAAAGGCAACCAAAGGCCTGTCCAGAAGATGTCTCTTAGTTGACTCTAAATCTAATGAAAGTGACACTCAAGATTAACTACCACAGTCTTGGTGGCCTGGGGGATATAGGTACTATCTTAGTGTTTTATTGCTCTGAAGAGGCACCAAGACCATGGCAGTTCTTATAAAGGAAAGCATTTAATTGGGGCTGGCTAACAGTTTCAGATGTTTAGTCCATTATTGTCAAGCCGGAGGCATGGAGATATGCGGACCGACATGGTGCTGGAGAAAGAGTTACATCAAGATCGGCAGGCAGCAGGAAGTAAATGCCACACTAGACCTGGCTTGAGCATTTGAGACCTCAAAGCCCACCCCCTAGTGATGTACTTCCTCCAACAAATCCTGGCCTACTACAACATGGCCACACCTCTTAATAGTACCACTCCCTGCAGCCAAGCATTCAAATACATGAGTCTATGGGGGCCATTCCTATTGAAACCACCACAGGTATCAGGGGCACAGTCAAAGATAACTACTTTCCTTTGTCCTATCAGTGTAACCACATTGCCAAAGCTCATGTTTTGACAGAGCTGTCAGCTGAGCCCACCTGTGTAGTCACATGGCCACAGCCTCTACTACTGGCAACATTTGGAAGGTAATGTCTTCAGCATGGAAGACTGTCTATAACCCATGAATATGCAACAGTAAGCACAGTTCATGAATATTCAGCGGCACATAAGCTAACCCCTCATAGCCTCATTTCAGTAGCTAAGTGCATTTGAAATGAGAACAGGTCTCTCTGGCAGAGTAATTCAGAAATACTTCTCTCCTCCAGGCCAAGGCAGACCACTCAAAGCATGTGAGTGGCGATTTCCTGGGTTCTCACTCGAGGCCAAGTGTGTGTCTGAGGGCTTCCCTGTAGCATGAATAATATAAACCCAGAGACAGATATTGGGGTTCAAGCTGAAAATCAGAAAAGCAAAGGAGCCAGCCACTAGCTCTTGCCTCTACCTCAGACTGAAAGGGTGGTCCTGACCAGATTGCATCTCCACTGAGCTGCTCCTCAGACTCTCTGAGACTGCCATGAGTTCCTGTCTCCTCCCGCTGTATATTCCTCTCTCCACCCAGCCATATCACTCCTGTATCTACCTCCCTAGTTCTGGGATTAAAGGTGTGAGCTCTGTTTCTCTTTTAGACTGGATCAAGCTCATGCAGCTCAGGATGGCCTTGAACTCACAGAGATCCATCTGCCTCTGTTTCTGGAGTGCTGGGATTAAAGACCTGCGTCACCACTGCCTGTCCTCTATAGCTATGGCTAGCTTTGCATTCTGATCGCCTGGCAAGCTTTATTAGATCATAAATAATATATTGCCACAGTCCCCAGATGACCACTGTTCTTGAAGAAGTTTGGTGCAGGGATGCAACCCGTGAGAGGTCACCCATGTTCCTGGAGACCTGAGCACATACAAGCATTGTGCTTAGATTGCTGTGAGAAAACACCCATCACCAAAGCATCTTATAGAAAGGGTTTATGTGGGCTTATGATTCTGGAGGGATAAGTGTTCATAACTGTAGTTGACTTTTTTGTTTGTTTTTTATTTTTGGTCTCTTTGGGGACCTGCCAACCAGCTCCCAAATAAATCACATGCAGAGGCTTGTTCTTAATTATAAATGTCTGGCCTTAGCTTAGCTTATTTCTGGCCATATTTCCTTAACTTAAATTATCCCATCTACTTTCTGCCTCTGGATTTTTTCTTTTCTTACTTCTGTATATCTACTTTCCCTCTTATTCAGTGGCTGGTTGTGTTGCTGGCCCCTAGCATCCCCACTCTGCTTTTTTGCTCCTTCTCCTTTTTCTTCCCAGATTTCTCCTTTTTATTCTCTCTACCTGTCAGACCCACCTCTGCTTTCTCCTGCCTAGCTATTGCTGTTCAGCTCTTTATTAAACCAGCAGGTGTTTTAGACAGGCAAAGTAACACAGCTTCACAGAGTTAAACAAATGCAACATGCCTTTGCATTATTAAACAAATGTTCCACAGCATAAACAAATGTAACACATCTTTAACTAA
Organism: Cricetulus griseus; assembly: GCF_003668045.3. Lineage (NCBI taxonomy): Eukaryota > Metazoa > Chordata > Mammalia > Rodentia > Cricetidae > Cricetulus > Cricetulus griseus. The sequence continues at coordinate 70,151,842 of NW_023276807.1, read as the reverse complement.
TATTCTACAACACATCACCATCATGGCATGGAAGAATGGCAGCAGGCAGGCACAGAGGCTGTGGAACAGCAAAGCAAGCTGGGGCTTCACGTCTTAACCTGGAAGCACAAAACAGGGAGTACATTTTGAGAAACCTCAAACCCCACTCCAGTTTTGCACAAGTGATGGGAGGATGGGGAGGAATTGTGGGGGAGGAATGAAGGATGACTTTCATCAACAAAGGAAGATGTCCAGGCCCTGGGTCTCTGAGGGAGGCCTCTCCAGCTACTGAGGCATGGCAGCTTCAGTGGGGATGGATTTTGTTCAGAACAATGCTTTGTAAAGAAGGTAAACCTAGCTGGGCGTTGGGTTGGTGGCACACACCTTTAATCCCAGCACTCAGGAGGCAGAGGCAGGTGGATCTCTGTGAATTTGAGGCCAGCCTGGTCTACAGAGCAAGTGCCAGGATAAGCTCCAAAGCTACACAGAGAAACCCTGTCTCAAAAAACAAAACCAAACAAAAAACAACCCCAAAAAACAAACAAAAAAGATAAACCCACTCAATCCTAGGCGTGTATGCCTTCCAGTTGTGAGGGCCATGCTGGGAAGCAGTACCTGGCATGAGGACTGCTCACACAGTCCTTATGCTAAATTCAGTATGGCAGAGACACACACTGCATTTGTTAACCTTAGTGCCCTAGTGGGAAGGCCCTTCCCAGAGAAGCTGGGTGGCTCAGAAACACAGTGGAGACATTAAAGTGCAGACACCAAGAAACAGTAGAGTCATTGGAGTCTACAATGAGACCGTCAGCCAGGTGACAGCCGTGGCTGACAGTCCAGCAGTTAGCAAAAGACCTCTGCAAAGGTGCAGGCAGTGAGTGGACAGCCCATGGCCCTGGGGGTCTCCTTGGCTGTGAGACATCACGCCACAGTGAGGCTGGCAGGTGAGAGGAACCTGAACCCACACTCTCTGCAGGTTTGCCACCCCCTCTGCAAGCCTTCCTTCTCATCTCTCTCCAAGTATACCAGGCTTCTTGGCCAAGGTGCTGTGCCCACAGCCTTTTCTCTATGGTTTGCCTCTGCCTGGCAGTTGCAGAAATCTTTGAATTCAGATGGAACATTTTGCCTTCCCTGCTTTTTCACTCTCACTTCAGCTTCTGTTAAGCTCATCAGTGAGTATGCCTGTACATAATTGTATTTTACATAAATTACTCTCTGCAAGGTCTCCCCCAGCCTGGCTGTGACAGTGGCTCTTCTTTTGCTGTTGAACTTTCTGGGCCACAAGAAGCTCTCAGAGTCTCACAGGCTATAACAGACTTCTGCATTCTACCAGTTTGGGGCATATTTTAATGCAACTGATAATCATATTGTTATACACAAGAAATTCACTCAGGTAGGAGGTGTGTCTGTTTCAACATGACCAGAGGAATATATACCACACTCACGATGTGCAGGGGGGCCTGGGGAATTGTGATGGGTCTTATGTAAAAATAAATAAGCTATCTCATTAGTGTTTATATTTCCTTTCCATTTTAATGGATGATTAAATTCATTCCAGAGAGACATTTTATGTGAAATTTCTTCATATAATTTTATTGGAAAATGCTTGATTTGTATACTTGTTTTGTATGCCTCTATAAATACCCAGGGTATTATCAAGAGTTCCTGGCTGAGGTGGGGTTATGAATGAGAAGGATTAAGAAGCCCCACTCTGAAGACGCATGGGCTCGCATGGCTACATAGAAGAGCAGCAGACATGGCGATTCCTAAAACTGTCCTCAGGACCAAGTGGTGCCTTCTGCACTGCATGGCCACTTCCTGCCAGGGTTCTTTCCACACTGAAGTATAAAGCCTGAGTTGTGTGGTTCCGACGGGCAGTCAGGGCTCCAGAGCTGCCAGCTTCTGGAGCAGCTTCCTCATACCTGTAGGTTGAGCAGCATGGTGTCACTCTCTCTTTTAAGCTGTACATCCTTGGAATTCAGTTTCGAAGTTGCCAGGATAGAAAAACTCCAAAATGCATTGCTTTAGGCATTTTGGGGGATCTAAAGGTACCCCATTGACATCTCTGCCCATCCATCTTCTAGCTGGTGGTCCCTTGCCTGACAGCCACGGCAGCTCTCCTCCAGCTGCCCCTCGCCTTGTGACTCTCCTATCTCATTTGATGAGCAGACAAAGCTTCTTCCCCCTTCTGTTCCTGTGACTGTAGCTGTGTGCCTGCTGCTAGCTGTGGCCATCCCTGAACTGCCACTGCTGTCCCTCCACCTTCTGAACACAGACTTAAAATGTGCTAGTGTTCTCTGTGGTCACGTGTGGTCTGTATGACTCCTCCCCCATCACACATCATGAGATTCGGAACCCTGACCCAGCTCTGTGTGCTGAAGTCCCTCTGTCAGCAGTATCACATGGTGAGCATGAAAGACTAGGACAGAACAAGCAAGCACACACCCTCCTGCATGCATGTGTCAATGTCTAGTTTACCATGGGGGCCTGAAGTTTTAAAAGCTGATGCCATTGGAGGCAGCTGGTCAGCACCTTGCCAGGTGCGCCCAGTTTAACTAAATCCAGAAAGTGTGGGCCTTGTCTTGTGTTTCTTCCTCCTCACTGACACCCTCAAGATGATACCATACTTTCTCATTCTGTTTCCTCCCTGAGTTATCTTTGATGTTTTCACCTCTGTCTCACACCACACTTCCCTCTATGTAATTTCCATGATACTGCCACATGGTGTGGCTCATCCATGACTCAGTAGATGCTTTATTCATGTTCCAAATATTCATTTTAACGACTTATTTTCCACTTCTGAGAGTTTTGTTTTGCTCTTTCAAAGTTCTGTTTTTCTCTCACACATTGTTTCTTGTCCCTTTTATTTCCCCAGTCCATTTTATTTATACAGGAGTCTTAAACATGCTTCTTGTATGCTCCATGGCCTGCCATCCAATGTGAAATCCTGAGGGCTTGCTATGGTTACTTGGTATCTATGATGCAAGTCCCAAAGAGGTTGTTCTATAACCTGTAACTTTGGGTGTGACATGGTGTGGCAGTTGGCTTTCATTGTTAACTTGCCACAATTTAGAATTAACTGGAAAGAACGTCTCAGTGTGAATATTGGGTTCCCCTGTGGGATGTCTATGCAGCATTATCACAATTATGTTGAACAGTGTTGGAGGACCCAGGTCACTGTGGGCAGCACCGTTCCCTAGGCTGGTGATCCTGGATCATATACATGCAGAGTGTGAGCTAGCACTAACAAGCAAGTAAGCATCCACTTCTCTCTGCTCTTAACTGTGGGTATGATGCAACTAGCTTTCTACAAGTTCCTGCCTTGACTTCCCCTCAGTGATGGACAGCAACCTGGAATTGGGAGCTGATTATATTAATATTTTCTCCCCTAAGTTGCTTTAGGTTGGTATTGCTGGAGTTTCTTTCCAGCCTGGTCCCACAGCTGATTAGCCCCAAATAAACACACATAGACTTACATTAATTTATAAATTGTTGGCCGATGGCTAGGGCTTCTTATTGGCTAGCTCTCTCCTAATTATTAACCCCTTTCTATTAATCTATGTATTTCCACATGGTCTTATCTTACTGGAGAAGGGTCCAGACCTGTTACTCCTTCCTTGATTACATGCCGTCTCTTCGAGGCCCCTCTCTGCTCCTTCTCCTCAGCTTTCTCCTGCTCTGGTAGCCCAGTCTATCTTCCTGCCTGGATATTGGCCAGTCAGTGTTTTATTCATCAACCAGTAAAAGAAACGTATATACAGAAGGACATCCCCCATCAGATTGGGACATTTTTATCTCAGCAGCAGAAATGAAGCCAGAACACATGACATTCCGAAGTACTTAGCTGGGGACCTGCATGGCCTGTGCAAAGGGTGAGTTCTCCAGAGAAGTTTTCCATAGGTTGGTCAGTCCTTCAGACTCTTTCATGTCAACCCTTAGCTTACAATCTCTTGCACGGCACTTAAGTTTGAACACCTAGAAACAGGAAAAGGCCAGTGGTGGTCGTGACTCCTCTGGGGCAGATGTTTGTGTAGCCATCATCATCTATCCCAGAGTAGCATCTCTGCCATCTACCTAGGTACCATGGGCAGGGGTTTTACAGAGCAGTGAGGCCTAGCACCTTGGCTATAAAACTTAATGCATTTCTAGGCTAATGATATGTTTTTTCCACACCCCATATGGCCGTTGGAAGCAGAACATTTGGGTAGAGGAAATGGAGTCAGAATAAGACCCTGTGTACACTAAGGAACAGGTGCAGCTTCCTTGGGCCGATAAGTGGTCCCTTCCATCCATAGATACCTGCTCTCTTTTTAAAAGACATGGTTACAGGTGAGCTGGTCCTCAATGTCTCGGGGCTGAACTTACAAGGCATTCTGGGATACTGCCCTTCCTGGTTAAAGAAGTGCAGGAATTCTCTTCTTACTTATGCATTCTAAGTGGGTAATGTTCTTGGGTTGCTTTAACTTGCCTGGGCTGACTATTGATACTGATGGAGTATACTAGAGCCTCTGCGTGAGCTCAGTTATTAAACAGGAAAGTCTGCTGCAGATAAGTGTCCTATATTAGCCCAAGAAATGGACCTCACTACATTTCACTCCAGCAGCATATTTGTCAAATTCTAAATGTGCCTCTATGCTTTTGTGAGACACCACTGGAAATGGCTGAGCCAGACCTTCCAGCTTGTAAATAGATTAATCCTTCAAGTTCATGGGGAATAACATGCTTTCAATGTCTACAGAAGGCACTGGGTGGCACTGCCCACAGTTCCATCACCTGCCCTAGATGACCCATCCCATGTGTGATTTGCATAACATCTGTGTGTCACATGTAGGACAGACTGCTTCACCCAAGTATGCCGTGATGGCTCACCTGTTCAAACACTCTGGTAAACAAGACCGAACGCAATGATGACTGGTTATTTTTCTTAATTGTCCTTTCACCCCTTTGATACGTTCTCATAGCTGTCTCTCATCAGCTCAGTAGAAGAATGCCCGTGTTTTCCCTGTATATTCTAGCCATGAAATCACTGCTTGCATATGAGTTTGAACAGCCAGTTCAAAACAGAGTCAGAACACTGCAAACAGCAGAGAAGGCATTGAGTCACTGGATGGTGAAAGTGACATTGAAGGAGAAAAGGAAAGCAGGAAGCTTTAATGTCAATTAAATAAATAGGTTACAGAGGAATAAAAAACTTGCCCTTTGAGCTGTGACAGCACAGCTACAATCAACTATACTGGCTTCTGCCTTCGTGACCTGGTCACCTCCCTCTTTTCTGAAATAAAGTACATGGCTCTTCTTCTCCCTTGAGATGAACACTGCAAACATCAGGGGAAAGTGTTCAGTAACTGAGGAACAGAAGTGACAGGACCCCATTATCATAGAGATGGCTGTCAGAGTGAGCCCCGTTTCCCACATGTAGTTCAGGAATTTTAGCCCATGTTACACAGCTTCTAATTACTTTTCCTAAGAGGGCTCATTTGTAGGATATTCTATCCGACTTTGGGCTCCCCCACATTAAGTTCTGTTATTTAGTATGAACTTTAGCTGCCCAGGGCTTGGTGTGCATGGGCCCTAGAGAGAAGGGGCTCTGACAAGGCCTGCACTAGGTGAATGATTGGGTGGTGTCTCTAGACTACAGAGTCTGAGTCCATGTTGAGTAAAAAGGAAGCTAGATAGGAGAGGTTGTGGTCAGTGGTATGAGATAAAGCCTGGGATGGATTCTCAGTGACAGTCAGCCCTCTCTCCAGCTCCTGGTGCTATTCCTGCCCCTCTAAGAGACATAACAGCTTGATGTGGCCAAACACCACGAAGAGGCTCAGCCAGAACCCAGAAATAGGCATGTCCCTCTGTGTGTTCCCTTGCAGAGCCTTCTGAAGGCATGGATTCAGTTGAGAGACACACCCTGTCACTGGTGCTACGTAGCTATGAAGTCCAAATTATCTTCAAATTTACATGCCATATGGTGTTGCTTTGGTTACAGCGAGTGTATCCTCTTTAATTTCAAAGCAAACTGATTTTGTTTTGTTCAATTGACTGAATTTTATTAAATACATAGAAGCCAATTTAGTTTTACATTCATACAATAAGCTATTTTTGTGGACTCCTTGGCACAAATATAGCCCATTGTGAATTTGTAGTCAGCACAGCCCAACACTGGCCCAGAGCTTGCTGGACCCCCAGGTCTGCCTTTCACAGCCTGCTCAGCAGGTGAACCACTGAACTCTTTGACTAGAGATCTGTTTTTCAATCTTCCATTTATTGTTTCAATCGGTGATTCTATTATCTGGCTATCTTTGCTCTGGCTTGTGTAATACAATTATCACAAGGAATACATTTGCTCAAAGCACAGGAGTGACTCTAAGATCACCTCCTTCTAAGAGGTTTTTTGTTTTTGTTTTTTGTTTTTTTGCTGTGTTGAAGAATCTCAGGCTTGCAAAGCCTCTGGAATGTGCTGCCCAGACAGTACATTTACAGACCTAAGAGTGTCTCTCTCACCCATCCTGACTGAAATGCACTTAGTTTTTGCCTAAGCTGGTCTCACCTGAACATGTCCCAGCATATCAGAGTCTAGATAAACCAAAAAAAAAAACCCACTTTAAATATTGTTGTGCCCTTAAATAATCTTCACTATCCCATACTTTACATGCATCTCCACAGTGCACATTGTTGGTACTCTGGATCTGCCTTGACCCTCCTTCCTGGCTGAGCTGCTTGCTCTTTGTGGGCAGTGATGCACCACACTCACCTCCATGGAGAAACACAATGTCTGTTGTCTTACCTGAGACATTATCATTTTTCACCAGCAGTGTGTATCAAAGACACCCGGTGGTGTCTCACATGAACTTTCAATTTCCAGCTTCTCTTTGAAGACCTTCTCCTAGTCCCTTGAGAATCACAGGATGCTGACCTTACCTGTATTCTAGAAAATCCCATAATCCCTCATTTTGTCTTAAAATCTCCATGTTATTTAGTGATGGAGTGGGATGCCCTGCTTTATTCAGGGTTCACTGGCATAGGAAGCATAGTTGACCAGCATTCAGCATCCAAATTTTAATAATACTCAAGATAGTGTGTTTCTAGGAGGATTTGATGGTCCAGGGTGAGATGGAACCTCTGAAAGCTGTTTATTACAAGCCTGTAAGGGAATCATGCATTCTTGTAATGTGTAAAATATGTAAAATAACATCGTTGCCTATTGTTAGTTAATCAGTGTCCTGTCCTGATTTGGTTCATCTTAGAGATGGAGTAGGGTCCTGTTAATGCAGCATCAGTAGCATTTTGTGTGCATGTGTGTAGGGCATACATCTGTGCACATGTTTCCTTGTTTGTGTGCACACATGTATAGAAGACAGAGGGCCATGTCAAGTATTGTTTTTTATTGCTCCCCAACTCCTTTTTTTATAGGGATCCCTCTGTCTTTGTCTCCCTGATATAATAGTTGCAGGTACATGCTTCTAAATTTGGATTTGGTGGTGGGTGGGTTGCCAGTGACCCTAACTCAAGTTCTCATGATTGAATAGCAAGTATTTTACCAACTGAGTCATCACCCAGACATTTCAACAGCCCTGTCACCAGCATTTTAAGCACCCTACACTGTCTTATTTCCAGAAGTGGATTTTGTGGTTGATGACACAGAGTGGAGGATTCATGTGAGCAACGAGAAAAGTTGGAAGTGTGAAGGACATTCAAGGTAGTGGGAATAACAGAATAAAGGCTGTCAGTAAATCTGCTGACAAGTGTTCTGAGCTGGGATACTTCAAACAGTGTGGGGCATAGGGTTGACCTAACCATTGCTGTCTGCCAAGCTTGGTTTCCTTGATGTCCCCTCTCTCCAGCACCAAATCTAAGACCTTGCTTTGAATGAGCTTATAACGGGAATAAAAATGCTTATCCATTGTGCACCCCTCATTTTCCCCATACTCATGTGCATATGAGCAGCACTGATCAAACTCAGTAGGTTAATATGAGGGAGAGAAAAGAGGAAGGGAGTGATTAGCTGGACTGCAACCTGTATATAAATTGGATTTACTAGAATGATTTACCAGCTGTGGTCCAGCTAATCCAACAATGGCTGGCTGTGAATGGGAGGTCCAAGAATACAGCAGGTTCTCAGTCCACAAGGCTGGATGTCTCAGCTAGTCTTTTGCACGTGCTGGATTCCCTAAGAAGCAGGGTCTATTTCCAGTGAAGGGTGTGCTAGCAAGAAAAGAGCAAGCAGGCGAAGAGCAAAAGCTTTCTCCTTCTATGTTATATAGACGTCCAGCAGAATGTGTGGCCCAGATTGAAGGTGTGTCTTCCCACATAAAGATATGGACAAAGCTGCATATTTTTCTGTCTCAAAAGAGACTAGAAGTGGATTCACCCACTTCAAATCATACAACAACACACACACACACACACACACACACACACACACACACACACGTGTGTCCTCCATTTCTGTATTGTAGTTCATTCCAGATATGGCCAAGTTGGCCACCAGGAATAGCTATCCCACAGCCTCATGGGTTTGGCTTGTTCACTTGATCCCACCATCACCATGGCCACACCAGTCTTCGCAGCCTGAAAAAACCTTGTTTCATGTTTAAACGCTGGCAGCTCTCAGGGTCATCCTGAGAGAACCCAAAGACATCCCTTCCTCTGGGTCCTACTGCTCATGAGGTTAGGAAAATGTTCATGCTGGGGTTCAGCCCCCACCACAAGTCCTGGGTCTTTTGGGCAGGACAAGACTACTCATTCCCTGTGCCTCATTAAAGAGACCCCTCTGTACCCAGCCACTCTAGCATTCACAATGTTCAATGTGGAAGGAGCTTAGAAACAACTTTACCAGGTGTTTTGAAGAAATTTTCTAATTAATTGGAAAATCATGCATCAGCTATTCTGGAAATATTACAAGGTCCCAAGTCAGTGTAAACATGTAATTTATTTGGGGAATTTTTCTTTCTTCCTGAGGATCATCAAAGGGTGCTCTCTTTCCAACACTATAGATGGATAATATGTCAGTATCTTCACCAATGGAGATATATGGGTCTAAACGTGTAGCTACTAAAAGAGCCGTATTCATATTACATCATGAGAGCCTGGAGGTTGGTTACTGTGTTCCAGATAGTTTGAAAACAGTAAGAAAATAATTTTCTGTGGAGGACGGCAGTAAGGGGAGGATGGAGATAAGAGTAGGATGAGCCTGGAGCGCAAATTCTCAGATTCTTCAAACCTGCTGTTTGTGTGGAGGTTGACTGTCCAATTTCACCTTCTGGCTTGTGTTTGTATTCTAAACATCACCTCAGGAAATGTACCTTGTCTAATGGTGGAGAAAACGTCCTTTTGTGTGCAAGGGGCTGGTAAAAGTCAGAGCAAAGTACACTGGAACCTCCAGGTTCCAACTTAGTGAAGGGGTCCACGCCTTTGCTTTTAGCTCGCAGGATCTTTTACGTTTGAGCCTTTCCTGCCATCTGTGTGCACCAAAGGCACAAATATAGCTAATAAGAATTGTTCTCCTGTACTAGGGGCACATGTACAGAGATAATGAGAGTCATTTCATGTATGCTGAAGGACAGTGCCTGTGCCAATGCGTGAAACCTCCCTAAAGCAAAGGTGTGAGGCATGCAGAAAGGTCACACGACTTTGAAATGCTATGCTGACATTTTCTGCAACTATTATTTTTGTGTTTGTTATTCACAACCTGTCCTTGCTATCCTGGATTCCTATCCTGGGAGAGAAGCCTCATTCTGTGCAGAGCATTTAATATTTGCCCATCCACACTGCAGATCCAGAAAGAGATATTCATTGTGGATCCTTCTGGTAGCACAGGAAAACCTCTTGAGATTCACTGTGTGGGCAAACGTTACTGCAGTGTCCTCTGGAGGCAAAAGCAACTTATTCCAGTGCTGGCGAGATGACTCAGCAGTGAAAGCACTTGCTGCCAAGTCTGACCACCTGGGTTTGATCCTTAGAAGCTACAGGGTCAAAGGAGAGAACTGACCAGTTGTCCTCTGGTCCCAACATGTTCAAGTCACCCATCCTGTGTGCCCCCCACAAGTAAATACTTTTAAAATGATGAGTTTTTATCAGTATATATATCCTTTAAGTTATATTTTCCAGTGCTATGAGAGAAACAGCATCTGGAATGTTCTCCTGACCCACCAGTCATAAAACACAAAGGCCTTTAGCAAGAAGCTAGCTCTAATATCCCAACTCTAGATTCTGAGACACCTGCATTTTATCGAGTGGTTTGGTGCCCTGTCACATGTGAATTAAAAAGGGAGATGACTAAGTCAATTGTTCCTGTCATAGATGTGTGATTGTCACTCATGTGTGACACGGAAGACAGTGAGCGCTAAGGTGAGAACTCTGGGGACATTGGTTAGTAAGTGGAGCTAGAGATCAACAGTCTGGCCCAGATGTTGATCCAGATGTATTTGCTGAGGGGGTGTGGAGCCTCTGTGATAGGTTAGTGGTATGATGTCTATTAAGCACTAAGACAGACCACCGGGAAGTCCAGTCATGAAAATATCTTTAACATCCTTTGAGGGCAACAGAATCTGCAAAGGCCACTGTCATGTGGCACAGAGGATATTTGGTTTCAAGTAATCCACATCTGGGGAGCATACCTATTTTAAAAGCCACCCACGATCATCTCCTTTTTATTCACTTTTTACTTCTTTTGTTCCTGTTTCCAGTATTTATTACCATAACATATATACCAAGATGCATTGTGTTGGGGGCCAGGGGTATGGGACAGTGCAGGACTTAAGATACAGCTATGTGTTAGCTTAGGTTGTAAAAGTTGATTAGGTTGGAAATCCAAGGCAAGTAAGGTTGGCTGCTATATGTTCCTCTTAGAGGCAGGATAAATGATCAGGCTGAGTACAGAGTTGGATAGCAGTCAAGTCTAAAGAGACCTCAGGTGTATTATTAACTCTGGTTGTGGGGTTCAGCAAAGGTGCCATTCTCTAAGGATGTTAGAGATGTTTTCATAATGGTGAATTGTCGCTGCATGGACTTTCATCTCCATAACTTCCCAAAGACGCATGGCTCATTTAAGTGGTAGTTCATCTGGCGCTGCAAGGGTTCATCTTTCCCATTCCAGGATGTTTAGTGACATTCCAAGCATCTAGTCGGTACCTGTGTTATAGTGACAGGAAAAAAAAAAGTGTGTGCAGAGATTACCAAAATGTCCCTGGGAGCAATACTGTCACCAACTGATAACCAGGGTCCACAGTACAGTGACAACTTCTCTACAGGGGGTTAATGACTGGAGTTGCCAGGAATGGGATACCCCATGTCACTAATGTAGCACTTTGGGTACAGTTTCCACATGGCTGGCCTGTAAGAAAAGGGGGTGAGGAGACCAGGGTTCCTCCCATCATGCTTGGGTCAGCTGGATTATGTAACACTGATCAGATGAGCACCAGGAAAGCAGACACAGAGTAGCTGCTCAGATCTCGTATTGACCAGTGTAGGGTCTCACTCCTGGGCTCTAATACTTCATGGAGAATTTTTTAACATAAATTTTTGTTGATTTTGGGGGGTAATTTCACATCATGCACCCCAGTTCTGCTCATCGCCCAGGCCTCCCATATCTACCCCTCATCCTTGCAGTGTCCCCGAAAAGAAAATTAAAAATATTAAAACCAACCAACCAAACAAAACCTCTTCACTCCTCCATCTTGCCCGCCTTTCCACCACCTCTTCATTCCTCTTAGTGCAGTGGGAGCCTCAGTGTGCCACACAGTATACCATTCAACCTTACTTGCAAATATTCATTGCAATGAGTCATTGGTATGGTTCAAGGCCTCTGGTTTCTGATACACCATCACCACTGGGCCCTTCCTGAAATCCTCTCTAATATTCCATGGCTGGCTGAGTCATGGAGAATCTGCTTTGATGGGGTAGATGTTAGGGTGGGCCAACCCAAGGCCCTGGATGTGGGCCTGGGTGGCAACTGAGCTGGTCACTCCACGCCATTGGGGCAACCCCAGTTCTGTTACAACTGAGGGCTATGTGGTCAGCCACCTGAGACCATGTTGGTGCCCAAGGGCCACACTACAGTTAGGGTAGTACAGATCTGAGTTGCCTGTGCTGCTGCCTGGTGCCGTGGTGAATATATATATATATATATATATATATATATATATATATATATATATGCTGGAAACTGTGAAATGTTGACAGAAGGTATTCCACATTGCTAGAGTCTCTCACAAAACCCTCTTGCTGTAATTGGGCCAATCAACGGTGTTGTTAGTGGCGGAACATGCTGACTGATTCCCACCTACCCAAGAAATCCTCACATGTCCTACACTGAGTGTTGAAAGCAGGGTAGCCCCCCGGCCACTATGAGGCAGAAATGAGAGATTTCTATTCCATTTAGTCACCTGTATGCTTGCTCCATCATCTGGAGAATAAAGAGATTTAAATGTTCCTTAGAGTCAAGTCTCCTTGGAGATGCTCAATTTTGATATTTCCCCAGACATAGTTTTCAAGTGTTCCTGTGCCTTTGTGTCTGGTCTCATGATGAGAGATATCAAAGGGAAAATTACTAGCTTTAATAAATAAAATATAAACATATACTTTTTATCACCCACTCTCTCATGCCGAGGCTCAGTCTGTTGGAAATTATGAAATATATTTCTTGTCTATCATTCCAGATACCACAGAAAAGCTGAAGGTTCTTCGATTTTTGGATAGAAACACCATTCATGTTCATTTGGCTGGCTGTCTTCTTGAGACAGGATCTCATATAGTCCAAGATGGCTTCTCACTCAGTAGTTACTCAGGCTGGGCTTGAAGTCCTGATACTTTTGCCTCAGTTCCAAAGTGCTGGGATTCTAAGTGTGTGCTACCACACTCTGACATGTTTTATTGTTTATCTATATTTTATTAGCTGAGTGTTGATTCCACAACCAGTGTGCATAAGGTAAATGCTGCACCTTAATTTCTATTTTGAGGCAGACGGTCATTAAGGTGCCTGGATTCACTTTGTACCTGTTCTGCTGCTATGTAGTGTAAGGTGGTCTCTAACTCAAAATCTTCCTGTTACTTTGTCCTAGTATCTTGGGATGCAGGCATATAAGGGTGCCACCTCACGTGGATTATTTTTTGTCTGCCTATTTATCATCTATGCTTATAACAATATCATCTATTATATTCTATTATCTGTCATTTACCTACCATCTGTCATCTCTCTATAGTCTATTACTCTTCTGTCTCATTCACTTATCTGTCATCTACCTGCCTGTCATTCTTTTATCATCTATCTATCTATCTATCTATCTTTCTATCTATCTATCTATCTTCTACCTATCATCTACTATCATATCTATCATCTATCTCTATCTGTCATCTATCTCTAATCTACCTATATACTTGTATCTATCTATAATCTATCTATAATCTATTTCTGTCATCTATCTATAATCTACCTATCTACATCTATCTATCTACCTTCCTGTTATGTCTGCTTATCTGTCATCCATCTGTCTATCTTCTTACCTCTCTCTCCATCCATCTCCTTTCCACACCCCTTTCTGACATCTTCATGCATGTATAGTATGCACAGCGAACTTATTCTCTCGGTTATCCTACTTTATGCTCTTACAACTTTCCAGTAATCTTCCTTTTGCCTTCAAAAGTTGTATGCTCTCCCTCATGTGCAGAATCTATGGAGAGAAGACAGGTTTACCCTATTTTGTGAACTCATCTATTCAAGTTGCTTCAGGATTCTGCATAGGGAAGGTTTCCAGGTGTCTTTTCTTGTCCTTTTTGAGTTTCAGATTCTTAAAGATGTTATTTCTCTGACGGTGGCTTAAACCTTAACAGTGTAATTACTTTAAATTTGGCATGACTGATACAAACTCTCACAAAAGATACTCCTCCTACTTGATAATGATACTTGGTGGATGGAATAGATGCGACATTGTGAGGACACTGACACCACCTACAAAACATCATAAGTGCTTCTTCCTCTCACCAGCCTCTCCTCTTCCCAGCCTGGTCTACCCCCTCTGCCCTAGCCCCTGCCCTGCCTCAGCCTCTCCTAACATCTGTCTATACCTAGATACCCCCTGCCCTAGTCACTTCATCTCTCTCCAGGGGGTCTTCCTCTGGAGGTCCAATGCACTCCTGAACACCTACCCTGAAGCCCCTCTTCTGCTTCTAGCACCTAAGGGTTCTTGCCACTTGCAAAGCATAACTAGAACTCTTTCACAAGACACTGGGAGCCCTAACTGCTCCTCCTTCCTTGGCAATCTTTGTTGTCCTCACCCTGGGTTCTCATTTCGTTGACCTGTTACCCTGTGCACAGCATGCATGATTGACCTTGTATCACTTCATATGTGCCCCTGCATGTTCTCGGGACATGGTCATTGCTTGCCAACTAGGCTCATTCTCACTTATGTGCCTGCTCTCATAATGGAGCATTGCTCCTCCTCCTCAGCTTTTCCTCCTGGTACCTGCCTACTACCTCCACATTTATAAGCATCTTACACCCATGCCTCAGTTCAGTTGCTCTGCCTCCGTGCTGTAGCTGTATTGTAGCTGGATCTCATCTTGTCTCTGCCCTGGGTACCTAATCTATCCCTGCTGGGTTTCCTGGAGGAGACCTTTGTCTTTGTATCCTCTGCTTGGTAATGGTATGCCTGCATGTGGTAATCGATGCCTCTGTGTGTGTCAAGCAAAGGGAATTAATCAGCAACCTTAAAATGAAAGGCTCCTGGCAAGCAGGGATAATACATTAGTATACATTAAGCATCTTTCATGCAAATGTGAGCTACAATGCCTGCTCTGGCACCTGACAACTTCCGGTATGAAGTTTACAGCTGGTGACTGTCTCCCCTCATGAAGAAAGGTTCAGATAAGGTGACCCTGTGTCAGAACTGTGATTATGTTCTGGGACAAGAATCACTGTCTTCCCTGAAACGTCATGTGCTCCCATGTAGCTTTGTAAACACCTGGGGATACAATGTCCAGGTCCAGGTGATTTCCATTATGACAGCGATCAGGTGTGGATGAGGCAACCTTCCACCACTGGTGTTTGACTCCAAGCCATAACGCCACATTTATTTTAACAGGTATATGAACCAAGGCATGCAGGAAGATGTGTCCACAGCAGAGCGCTCTCTGAACAAGGAGAGACTTGCAGTTCTGAAACACGCTCTGAATGTAGTTGGCTTCAGCAGCTGGGTGAGTGTCCTTGTCGGGGTTTCACACAGAAAACCAGCCTCCAACAATTTAGAAAGATTCACTCATCCTGAACCATCCCCTCAGCCTGGCTTGATGTAGCCCATTGGTTGTTATGCACCCTGACAATGTTCCAGCAGAAAACAGGCTTCCATCAGTTCTCCTGGGGATTACTGTCCAGTAGGGGTGGGAGACAAATAGGGTGGTGGGTACCAGGAAGGCAGATACTAGACAACTCACAGTAACAAGACATAATTGCTATTTCCTTTCTTTTCTTTTTAATTTTATGTGTGTGGGTGTTTTGCTTGCATGCAGTGCCCATGGAGGACAGAAGA
The DNA here is from genome assembly GCF_003668045.3 of Cricetulus griseus. NCBI lineage: Eukaryota > Metazoa > Chordata > Mammalia > Rodentia > Cricetidae > Cricetulus > Cricetulus griseus. The sequence continues at coordinate 70,136,348 of NW_023276807.1, read as the reverse complement.
GGGCATTGGATCCCTTAGCACAGGAGTTACTTACAGTTATAAGATGCCTGGTGGGTGCAAAAAATCAAACTCAGTTCCTCCACAAGAGCAGCCAGTGCTCCTAACCACTGAGCCATCTCTCCAGCCCCGCTATTTTCAATAGAAATAGAAAACCCCTTCACATATGTATCTAGAACAAGCCACATAATTGTGTTGACTGACTCTTGAGGAACCTGGCCAGTGTGAAGAAACTGTGTACTGCTAAACCATCACCTTTCAAACTAATGTAATCACTTTACTTAAATATCTCCTCTAGGAAGCTAGAGAATACAACGAAAGTTTTAGCCCACCTCTGTGCCACAGCAATTTCCAAGATAATGGGAAGGCCCGTGGCACATGCCAAACTGCCTAGAACTACTAGCCCTGTCTGGATACTGGTAGCTTAACACAGGGCTGATGAGACTGAAGAAATTAATTTTTCATATCTTAAAATATTAATTTAAGTTTAAATAGCCATGTGGTCAGAGGATACAGCTCTATTCAGGGCCAGTCCTGAGAATTAGACAAGAATGGTTGGGTCCGGGAGGATGCTCTCAGGAATCATTTCTGTTTTCCTGATGCATTATCTCTGCCCTCTCATTTTGGAAGTATTTCCGATTGTGGCCAAGTCCTCGGGAACAATTAACAAGATGTCACTGGGGACCCTGGTATGCCCACAGTTCTAGATCCCAAATGTAGTTCTTTGTTTTTCAGAAGGCTGTGTGTCACCCTTGCCCACAGTCTTAGCTAGGGGGGGCAGGAGGGGCAGGCAGGCGGAAGCACACAGGAAAGCTGGCAAATGACTCACCCTAAGTGGATTCACTGAGGCGCTTTGCTTGGCAGGACCCCATGCCTTTCAGAGCCTAGAGTTCCAGGAATGAGAGGTAGCCTGATGGTGCCTTGTTCTGTTTGGCCCAATTATCCAATGTCTACATTTCTTTCTTTTCCTGGCCCCGCCCACTTGCATGCTCTGATTTGCGCTGGCTTCTGTGATGTCCCTTTTCTTATCTCCCCTCCCCCACCAGGAGTTTCTAGATCCCATAGGGAACAGGAGCACAGACAGGGGCAGGAGACCATTTTACCAAAATACCATTCACTTGGAAACATAGCTTTGAAATTCCACACTTGATCCTCAAAGGCAGGGCAAGCAAAATTCACCTGCTGACTGCTGTAGCTGCTAGAGATGGGTGTGCATTTCAGCAAAAGGCCTGATGTCCATCCCTTTATCCTAAGCCTTTAAAGTAATGTGAGGAATAAAAATCATTCCACTTTGGAGTGATGGCCTCTGTCCATGACAAAGAACAGTATTTCCAGGCAGGTGTGGCCTTTGGAGCAAAACCTTCGAGGGTAAATTATGGGACTGTCCCACCTCTGCACCCCATCCCTAACAGCAGGCAAGCCGACAGGCAGGAGGGCAGGACTGCCCACTGCAGACAGAGGCAGGATCCCAGGGCTCGGCTCCCACAGAGAGGTTTTCCTGGTTCAAATCCACCACATTGTCCTGTGGGTTGTGGTGAATTTTCATAGCTCTGTCTCCCTCACTGAATCCAAAACCCCTGAGGGTAGCACAGATCCTTGCCTGTATGTCCCAAGGTGCCCACCTTGCAGAACACTGAAGGAGATTTATGGGCATCATTAAAGAGGTGGACATGTGTTGCTCCTTTTAAAAAGCTGGAGAAATGCTGTTCTATAACACAAGGGAGAGTCCAGTGGGAAATGCTGCTGTCTGCCATAATTGTGGGATACTATACCTAGGCAGTACTTGAGATGGATGTCTCCAGGCTCTCGTTTTAAAGATGGAAAAATGACAATTCCCAGTGTCAGGTCTTACTCCTTTGTACAGTTCCGGCCTTCCAGACCTTCTTCCGATGCTTCCTGTACCTTATGTGCAAGGAGAACTTGGGGCAGCAGGGGTGTTTCCTGTGGGAGCTTGAACTATGTCACTAAATTTTGGAATGATGATCACACAGAACCCTCTGATATGTGTGAGAACACAGCATCATTTTAATGCGCATTGAGTTGTGATTTGCTTCTGAGCCCACACGGGCAGTTTCGTGGAGTGCTGTGGGTCTGGAGAGTGGCGAGCCCACCACCAGCATGCCCGTGGTGCTTGTCTTTGCTTGTGACGAAGTCCTTTCTCTAAGCAGTTCTGCCCGTTCTCTGTAAACACCTAGGAGGTGGAGAACCTGTTTGTTATTCTAGCAGCGATATTGCACCTCGGAGACATCCAGTTCACAGCCCTGACGGAAGCTGACTCGGCCTTTGTCTCTGACCTCCAGCTTCTGGAACAAGGTCAGTGGAGCACCACCCCATGGGAACATCTTTGGTGTGAAATCCCATAAAGCAGCCAGCAGATGGAGACACAGTACAAAAAGCCAGCAGGAATAATGTCTTCCTAAGGCTCGTCATGGGGGGAGGGGAGAACCTCTTTCTTCTCTCTAACGGGCTAGGGGGTAGCTGATAAATGTGCTTTCATGTCCTTATTCTTCACACCACACTGACAGCATAGGGGTGTCCGTATATACTTCAGTTCATGTGGCATTATCTAAATACTGTCTGTCACTCTCCCCACAGTATTTGGAGACCAGGTCATCGGCTAAACATTGTAAACACAATTACTTCCCTTTAAATACCTCGTCCAAGATCCCACACTTCTTTGATATTGTCTTTCTAGCCACACCCACTTTTTGAAAATACCCTCCAACCAAGGAGTTTTCAATAAACAGCCTATTCCACCCATTTCAAAGTTATTTAATTAGAAATTTGGGGGGAAAACATCCAGCACCGTGGGGGCAATGGAGGCAGAAAATGTGTCATGAGTGAATCCACAGAGCCATGAGATCCCTTTCATGTCTGAGATACTGAAGAGTTTCTCTAGATGAGTTTGACCTGGAGAGCAGAGTCGCTTTCCTCCTTTTTAATGTGTCTACATGAAGGATGTATATAAAGTGTTCTTGGTGTCAAAATGCACAGTGATTTCGTATTTACAGGCTGTTTTGATTTCAGTGGCAGGCATGCTCCAAGTATCGACAGATGAGCTGGCATCCGCCTTAACAACCGATATTCAGTATCTTAAAGGTAAATCTTTGTGCAACCTGACTTTTCCCTTTCTACAGTTCCTGGGCCTCTTTCAAGTAGGGGAATTAAAGAAACTGTGCCTGTCTCCACATGGAGAAACTGTTTGTATGGATCAAGTGCCAAAGGAAAGCTTTGCAAGCCTGCCCACCTACACCCCCCCCTTTACTGTATGGGAACACTTCTGTACTCCTGGGAGATCATTCTGATTAACTAGCCCCCTTCCTAATCAACCTGTCAGTTCAGAAAAACAAAGCCATCAATCTAAGAGGATTTATTCTCGTAAAACATGGACCTTTTGTGGGGGTAGGACAGCCTTTTCTCCGCCTTTTCCGCTCATAATGGGAGCTGTCATTTATTGGGTGTTTATGCTTAGATGGCATAGTGCCAAGTGTTCTGAAAGTTGTCATTTCTGATCTCACAAATGGTCATGAGGCGGGCATAACTATTTTTCTCCTCAGAGAGGAGAGCACTCAGATTAAAAAGGGGTTAATTACCGTGGATGCCAAGCCATTGGCAAGAGGCCATCTCCCTTTATAGGTCGGCTTCCATTCCTCTGTACATACCTACTCCCTGGATGGTGTATGGCCCTGCACAGTGCACAAAAGGACTGGATTCCTAGGTGTCTTTCACTTACCTACTGTAAATTCAGGATCGATGCCCTTCTTTAACCTTCCTCTCCATAGCAGTGAGGGCTTGTCCCCCCTCCATTCTACCCTAAACTCACCTGTCACCCAGTGGGTCCGTCTTGCTTGCCTCACCCAGTCAGTCCCTGACTCTACAATGAACTCACCTACTACCCCATGGGTCTTACTTGCATTTTACTTGTATTTTGTTGCTTGACTAATGACCTCTGCCTCTTAGACACCCCCTCAACTTAGTGAGTTTTCTCATGATCCACCCAGCTGCTCACCAGGTAATGCTGGCTCCTATTCCTTCTCTACCAAGTAGATCAGTTCCCTGTGACCCCATAAATAGCTCCCATTCTTATGGCCCTCTTTGTTTCTTGACCTGGGTCTCAATAGCAACCTTGGTCAATGTCTTCTTCTTCTGGACTTAGCTCATTTTCTCCTCGTCCTGTAGGAACAACAACAACAACAACAAAAAGAGATGCAAAGATGCTTTCAAAGATACATGTTTCCTTAGCTCCTCCCCATAGGATGGACTTCCGGGCACCTCTTCATGGCCATTCCTAACCATGTCTCCAGTCCCATTAATCACCATGATGTTCTCCAGATGCAGGACCCCATGTTGTGTCTTTCTGAAGGCGCGTTAAAATTGTCACTTACCATACAACCATCTGGGTTCCTCTGATCACACCCTCCCTCTTTCATCTCTCCACCACGTTGGGCACTTTTTGTAACTCCTCAACCATGTTAGCCTGTGAACTGTGATGGTACCATCTCCCAGGAGGCTGAATTTGATTCCCTGCCTTTCTGTTCCACACCCATAGCTTTGACCTTGCTTTCTCAAGGCAGAGCAGTTCTATCTTGTCTCAGTGGCTGTTCCTCTCTCTTTCAAACTGTAGCACTCTCCTGTCCCTGCCGTCCACTCAGCCTGAGACTTAAGGATGCACTGTATTGGCCAAGGCCACAGGTGGGAATTCTAGCCCTATTTACATGCTGTCTCCAAAAGAATTACTATATTAGCTCTGCCTGTGCCCTGGGTCACCCCACCTCTCTTCCATGAGTCTCTTCACTGGCCTTTTCATTCCAGAAGTTCTACTCTCTCACGATCTCCATCACTCCCTTTGGGAATGTCAGATATTTCCTCCTGAAGGCCCAGTCCTGTCCCCTAACTCCAGGGGGACGTTTTGATTGATTCTACCATTACTTTCCAGACAGGCAAGTGTTCAAATGCTCCAGGCTGGTTCGATGCCCTGCCAGAGGGATGTTATCAGAAAACTCACTCACAGAAGTTAGCTCTCTAACTATGAGGAAATGGCCCAGATGTGGAGAGGTGCAACAGCATGGTCAGAAGTTCTAGTAAGACTAGACACCTGACACTGGTTAGATGGCATCCTGTGTGATAACTGACAGGTGCTTTCAGGGTCATTTTCAACATTTTCGGGTGTGTCACAGAGAATGAATGGGCCATACACAGTTGTGTTAGCTTCTAATGAGGGCACCACTTGTACCTTATACCTTCGTTTCCTTCTACTATTCCAGGAGATGTGATAATACGTCGGCATACCACACAGATTGCTGCATTTTACCGTGATCTCCTAGCCAAGTCGCTGTATAGTCGTTTGTTTGGTTTTCTGATAAACACCGTGAACTGCTGCCTCCAGAATCAAGATGAATATAGAAGGTAGGAGTCCCAGATGCTGTGCCTATGTTACAGTCCCAGATGCTTGTTGCCTATGTTACAGTTGCAGGTGCTTGTGCCTATGTCACAGTTGGAGATGCTGTGCCTATGTTACAGTGGCAGATGCTTGTGCCTGTTACAGTTGCAGGTGCTGTGCCTATGTTACAGTCACAGATGCTGTGCCTATGTTACAGTTGCAGATGCTTGTGCCTGTGTTACAGTCACAGATGCTTGTGCCTATGTTACAGTTGCAGATGCTGTGCCTATGTTACAGTCATAGATGCTTGTGCCTATGTTACAGTTGGAAATACTTGTGCCTGCATTACAGTCACAGATGCTTGTGCCTATGTTACCCTGCCACACACAACTCAGGAGCTGTGGGTACTGAGCCCTTAGTTACCCCTGTCACATGCAACTCCAGGACTGTGGGTACTAAGACCATAGTTGCCCCTGCCACACACAACTCAGGGACTATGGACCCATTGACCCCAGTGTTACCCAGACTGTCACACACAACTCAGGGACAATAGATGTTGGCCCCTGGGTTATCCAGCCACATGAAATCAGGAACTGTGGATGTTGGTCCCCATGTTATTCTGCAATACATATTTCAGGCCTTACCTCAGAGAGCAGCTTCATATTACAGCAGAGCCCAGGGGTAGGCTTCATTCAGACTTCATTTTAACAAGCTAATTTCACTGGAAGGGTATTAGTGATTATGCTTTAGAAATATAAGCCCCCACTCCACCTTCCCACCCACCAGCACAGATGGATGAATCAAACTGTCTCTCAGGCATAGATATGCAAATGTGTTCCCTCTAGAATGAAGGTATAGATGTGGCCTTTTGTGCACAGAGAAGAAAAGAAGTTTTATGAATCCAGGAACAAGACAGTCTAAGAATATCTAGAGCTCAGGAGTTGGTTGAGAGGCCACGTGTGTCTCTTTCAGGAGCCGTTTGATGGTGTGTCTAGTTTTACCCTGAGAATCTTTACTTACTCTGTGGGTTATTTGACAAAGGGTCCCCGTGGCAATCCTCTTGGCTCATACCCCTAATCATCTCTAAGCAGTAGCTTTTCAGGGCTATTTGATCATCTAAAAATTATAGATTTCCATGGCATTTTGTCAATGAAAAGCTCTGTTATTATTCTTGTCACTGGTAATGACCTTGAGCAGACATCTGAAAGGGAAATTGCACTCGGAAGTCTTCACAGGCAGGCTTGTCTTTGAATGAAATTCTCTGAGAAATATTTTCTGTTGTCCTGGAATTCTTTGCCAAATTTCTGGATTAAACTATTTCTTGGAAAAATATTAAAATTAATATCAATAAATGGGAAAGTTAGGAGTATAGACATTTCAGGTTTTGAACTAAGGGATATTAGGAGCCTTCAAATGTACCCCTGCAGAATCCCAGTACTCTATACTCCCTGTGTTCACACTACTCTGAGAGCTTAGGGCAACTCAAATGTTTTAGCAGTAACACCTGGCTGTTTCTCTGATGCGATGATGAGGGCTCCAACTCGGCTCTTCAGGCCATAGGGTCGCAGTTCTTGCTTCTTCTCTGTCTGGTTCCTAGTTAGTCTGTGGTCCTGTGCCTTCCTCTTCTGAGCCCTTCCCTTCCCCCTGATGCAATACCTAAGAGAAAGCTTGAGAAACAAAGGATTTGTTCTTGGTTTGGGTTCAAAGAGATACACTCCAGCATGGAAGGGAAGGCAGGGGGTGGGGTCAGTTTGCTCACCCTTCAGAGAAAGGGGAAGTCCAGGAGCTCTGGCCCTGGGATGGTACCCAGGCAGAGTTTCCTCCTCTCCATTCAGTCTCACAGACACGCCCGCCCCCAAGGTATACATCATGGATGACCCCAGACAGTTCTCAAGTTGACAATAGAAATGAAATGTCATGGCCTAGAAATGTGATGATTATTCACAGTTGTCACCTGTGTGCCAAGTTTACCAGATTAACCTTGTAGAAAGATATTAGCATCCTTGTTCATGTGGATGGTGACCTATTAATGTTTAATTAATGCACAAACCTGGGGACACATAAGCTTCTAATAAATTCCCACTTGACATTTGAATCCCGCAGAGTCTTAAATGTATATGATTGGTAATACTTAGATATGGTGAAGAGAGGAGATGTGGCCTCCTTTTCAGAGAACACTTTGCCTGGTGTGTCAGAATGGAAACGTGGAGGGCAGCCTTAGCTCTTGCTGGCTTTGGTAAGCAACTACATGAAAAAATATTCATAGAGAATGAGAAATGAATCATAAATCATAGCTACACACTCCACCTCTAAGAGATGGTATCTCCTTGAAATCATTGACTTTTTTTTTTTTCAAGAATCACCCAAATTTGGGATTAAATCCCAAGCAATGCAAGGGAACATTTTTTTTTCCTCTGCAGTATTTCTAACTCTTAGGAATTCCCACAACACCTCCTAGTCTAAAGATTCACTTTTTGAACCAGAAAGGTCGGGTATGTTTGCATAACATCACAATAGGCTTTGGTATTTACCAGTCATTTATTTGTACTTTAAAACTATTTGTTTCAAAGTAGTGTAATTGTGTGGAGGACAATGAGTTTAAAACTGTGATGTCTTAGTGGTGAAAGGTGGCAAGCACACCAAAATGATGGGATGGGAATATTTCCACACTGTATTTTATTGTGAAAACTTCGAGCAAAAGTGGATGCTTATTGGCATTAAGGTACTATGGAAGGAGCCCAGCAAGGTCAACGCAGACCAGTTCATTTTCTTGGAATGAACACATCATTTCCCAAAGTAAAATGGGTATATTAATGAAGTTGGTCTTTTCTTTGGGCCAGCAACAGGCTCCCAAATAAAGAGATCTTTAAGCACATGCAACACATCTTTACAGAAACAAATATCCAGCAACACATTATAAAGAAACAATTGTACTTTCTCTTCCTAAATTCCATGAAGACTTCTTCCCTATTTGGAAACCTTGTGGTGTCGGGCAGGGTATGTTTGATGACTAGTTAATTGAGATGAACACATACTGTCTCTGTGTTTGCCTGGAAGATTAATGTGAGCTTTTGCTGGGCTCCTGTCTGCTGTGACCTTGGCATCTGTGTAGCTCTCCCTGGGTGCTTTAGACCACGGTAGAGGCAGGTCAGCCTTGAAGCATACTGGAACTGTTTACTAGGCTTAGTTCAAAGTGACCTGATGCAAGGAGGTCGAAAGAGCTAATAACAGTAGCAATAAGAACACCAGAACCTTGTAACAACCACACTTTGTATTTCTTGAAAGTTTTATCACTCTCAAAGTATATGTACACTGCTGTCTTTGGGGGTAAAATCCCATTAAATACCTAAAAACTAAACAGGCACGTTTTATTGTTAAAGGGGTGGTAACTGAGAAGGTGAAATGGGAACCTTTCTCACAGTCCTTCCAAAGCCTTTCTCTTAGAAAAATACATTTTAAAACCACAGCTTTCAGATGATAATCCTTTCTGGGGACATTGTTTTTTCTAAGCTATAATTTCTTGGCTGTGAGAGGAGTAGATGACAATATCACTACTAAAACCTGACATAACTAACCATGAGTAGTATCACAGACCTTTAATCCCAGCCTTGGGGAGGCAGAGGCAATGGGATCTCTGAGTTTGTGGCCAGCCCGGACTACAGAATGAGTACCAGTTCTCTACACAGAGAAGAACGCTGTCTTGAAAACCAACCAGCCAGACAAACAAAACAAAACAAAACAAAAAACAATTCAGCAACAGAAATAAAATAAAAAAATTATGATAGTATAGTGTAATAAAATTATGCTAGTATGTTATAAAATACCTACCTAACCTACATTAGTGCAAACACAGTCAGCCTCCGGAGGGCCTCCTGTTCTCCCAGCCTGAGAGGCAGACATCCCTGTGACTCCTCCCACCTCCTCCTTCTGTTATCCTCACCTCCAGTTCCCTGCTGATGTCACTGGATTCTAGGGACACTATTGCTCTTGTTGGCTTTGGGGGGAGGTGACCTAATAGCACCCATTTTCATCTCTGCATTCCTCAGTAAGAACATCAGCTGTGGAGAAAGGCAAAGGGAGTCAGAATACTAAGTTATGCGTCAGAGCTCCCAGAATTGGTGTGCCCACCAGATCCCTAGCTCCTGACATTAGAAGAACCCACACTGTGGTGAAAGAGCAGCAGTGGCCAGCAAGGCTCTTAGAGAGCTCAGTAAAGGACAGCTGTGGGTAATTCTTTCCCAGGTCACCTCCCAATGTCCCCTGGGAAACAGCAGTGCTGCTGTGTCTGAGAGACAGGTATGTGATGATTCATATCTTTGTGGAAGGAGGACCAGTTGCTCCATAACACCTTTAGAAGACACATGGAGTGCTATTTAGAGTCCTTGGACACAGGAGATGGGGCTTCAGCTGATGAAGATGAAATAGGCCTGTAGCTCCTGTTCAGAGGCATTTTGACCTTTATCTTTCTGAGTTGCAAGCATGGAGCCAAACCTAGATGAGCCCTAGAGGTGTAAAAAAGCCCTTTGCACTTTGTGTCTTAGTTACTTTTCTATTGCTGTGAAGAGGCACTAAGTCCAGGACAACTTATAAAAGAAAGAATTTATCCCACCTTACATTTCCAAAGGGTTAGTCCATGACCGTCATGGTGGGCAGCAGGCAGTCAGGAAGACATGGAGCAGTAGCTGAGAGCTCACATTCTGAGACATAATCAGGCCACAAAGAGAGCTAACTGGGGATGGCATGGGTTTTTGAAGTCCCAAAACCAGCCCCCAGTGATACCACCTCCAACAAGGCCACACCCCCTGATCCTTCCCAAACAGCTCAACCAACTGGGGACCATGTATTGAAACATATGAGATTATGGGCCCACAGCCTGATCTCATGAAGGCAACCCCACAGTTGAGGTTCCCTCCTCTCAGATGACTGTAGCTTGTGTCTCCACAGAGAGAAGAGCATGAGAGCTCAAATATCCCTGGGAATGCTGAGGAGTGGGGACAGAGAGGAAGGGTTCTGCTTGCTATGTAAAATGACAAGGGCTTTCTCCAGGGGGCATGAGGTTTCTGCCTCACCTTATCATTTGTTCCATGTGCTGAGGCTGATTGTTGGATAGGAAAGAAGGCTGGTAAACTAATATTTGTTGCATTTCTCAAGCTATTCACTCTCCCCTCTGCGAACCAGTATACACATCTGAAGAAATTTGTGTTAGAGCATGTATCTTAGCTACTTTTCTATTGTTATGAAACAATACCATGGCCAAGGCAACTTATAAAAGAAATCATTTAATTAGGACCTTGCTCATAGTTCTAGAGGGTGAGTCTGTGATCACCAAGGTGAAAGAACATGGTGGCATGCAGGTAGGCATGGTGCTGGAGCAGGAGCTAAGAGTTCACATCAGATCCTCAAGTCACCAGCAGAGAGAGACAGAGACAGAGACAGAGACAGAGACAGAGACAGAGACAGACAGAGATGATCTAAGTCTAACATGGGCTTTTGAAACCTCAAAGCCCATCTCCAACAACACACCTCCTATAACAAGGCCACACTTCCTAATCTTTCCCAGACAGCCCGGCTAACTGGGACCCAAGCATTCTAACATATGGGCCTATGGGTCCATTGTCACTTAAGCCAGCACACCATGTGATGAGTCACTTGCCTTCCTTCCTCCATTCTCATTTGACCTGTATTTTATACTTTGTAATTGTTATGTTCCAGGAAAAGATACACTGCCTACTCTTATTTGATAAACACAAAACAGGAAACAGTGTGACCCTTAGAGGGCTGATGCACATATAAAATTCTGATGGAACTGTTACTGTACATATGAACTCTGACTTCCCCCTATAGTACTTGAATGAAATAATAAAGAAAATTTAAACTGTTAAGAGTTTCAAGTTAGCCAGGCATTGGTGGCACACGCCTTTAATCCCAGCACTTGGGAGGCAGAGGCAGGCAGATCTCTGTGAGTTTGAGGCCAGACTGGTCTCCAGAGTGAGTGCCAGGAGAGCCTCCAAAGCTACACACAGAAACCCTGCTGGAAAAACCAAAAAAAAAAAAAAAAGAGTTGCAAGTTATAAAGTTATTCTCAGGAAAACATAAGGCAAAGGAAAGACTGTAGGAAATGCACAGTAGAAATCCAGAGATCAGCACATAATTAAGCACCCATTTTTTTTTAAAAAAAGACAAGTTTATACATTCTTTGTTAATCCTATTGAAAGCACTTAATTCTCAATAAATGGATTTATGTTATTAATTTTTAAATGCCCCAAAAGATAATAAAATGCCTGCTGTTCATTTATTAGAAAAAATGAAGGTAGTCTCACTCAGGATTTCTTTTTCAATTTGATGAGTAATATCCTTTGTAATCATGTGTCATCTTTTATTCTTTGTTAGAAACGACGAATAATCAAGATGAGTACAAAGTTACATGGCAGGCAGCCGTTTACTTGCATCTGCGGGTTAGCATGAATAATACTTGTGTTCCATGTTTAATAGAATAGAAGGAACAGATAGTTAAAGCTAAAAGCAAAGGTCCCTTTTGTTTGCAAGCATAGACCTGGCTCAGCCCTTCCCTGGGTATTCCTTTGGCTCCCCAGCCATCCTGTTTTTCTTAACAGCTGTATAAGAACATGGTCTGATAAAAAGAACAGAAGTGCAAGCCTGAGGTGTATTTCCTGCGCTCCATTTTTAAACTCCACGTTGGTTTTGAGATTTAACCACATCTACCCATCAAGAAAGAATTGCTTTCACTTGTGAATTAATTCCTGAAACTTCATCTGCAACAGCAAGATCTCTTTCCACATTGTTTTCAGCTGCCCCCAGGGCTGCATGCTTGTGCAGTTTCCCCTGGGCTGGCTTCAGTGGCAGAATTGCAGTCGTCAGAGCATGAGTCTGCATTTCTATGACCGAGCAGCAATTGTTCCTGCAGGGCAGTCTTGCACCATGGCCTGGAGACATGTCACAGATGTTCCCAATATTTTAGTCTTCTGTCAGGGCCTTATCCTAAATAATCTTCTCTTATTTTATATTTTTCCTTAAAAACTCTGAGATTTTAAGCAACTCATAAATACTACTCCCTATATGAGGAATTGAAATGATTCCGTAGTTGACTTGGGTATTGGAGAAGCCCTGCTCTATTAGTATCTGCGCTCAGTCGCTTCCGGGTTTTAATCAGATTGAAATTGTATCAATAATGTATTGTGATAACTTGGTTCTTGTTAATAGATTCCAGTTTCCTCACCTGTTTTGGTGATCTTTATTCTTTCCTACACATCCTCTATTCATTTTGATTTTCATGGAGCATTTTTCGAGGACACTGACCAGAAGCCATCCACAGACGGCTATGGGGAGCGTGCCCCTCCTAAGTGATTCCGCATTGCAGCATTTGTCTGCTGTTCTTTCACTCTGTCAGTGATGCCTGCCGCTTCCCCATAGGCTCAGGGTGTCCTTCCATGCTTAACTTTTCTGGACGCTTCACTGGGTGTAACTACCCCGGACACTGTTCTGTTACATTTCAGTTAATTGAATACTGGAAGGACAGTTTCCCAGGTTGATCTTCTGTCTAGAAATCTTTAATTCTGTTCATACTTTTCCTATTGGTTCTGATAAATTTCCTGATGGAATAGCTTAGTGTTTTTCTTTTTTTTAAATTTAAATTAGAAAAAAAAAACAAGATTGTTTTACATGTCAATCCTGGTTCCCTCTCCTTCCCCTCTTCCCCTGCCCCCACTAACACCCTACCTATCACATAGCATTTCTGCTCCCCAGGGAGAGTGAGGCCTTCTATGGGGGGGGGGGTCTTCAGAGTCTGTCATATCCTTTGGGATAGGACCTAGGCTATCCCCCGTGTGTCTGGGCTCAGGGAGTATCCCTCTACGCGAAATGGAATCCCAAAGTCCATTCCTATGCTAGGTATAAGTACTTATCTACTAAAGAGGCCCCATATATTTCCGAGGCCTCCTCACTGACACCCACATTTATGGGGTCTGGATCAGTTTCATGTTGGTTTCTCATTGATCAGTCTGGGGGCCAAGAGCTCCCTCTTGTTCAGGTCAGCTGTTTCTGTGGGTTTCAGTAATGTGATCTTGACCCCTTTGCTGGTCACTCCTCCTTCTCTGCAACTGGATTCCAATTCAGTTCAGTTTTTAGCTGTGGGTATCTGCTTCTACTTCCACCAGCTGCTGGATGAAGGCTCTGGGATGGTATATAAATTAGGAGTCAATCTTGTTATCAGGGGAGGGCATTTAAGGTAGCCTCTCCACTGCCACTTAGTTAGTTGGTATCTTCCTGGACATTTCCCTAGTGCCTGATTTTTATTCAAACCTATACTGGCTCCCTCTTTGATGGTATCTCTTATTTTCCTCTCCTCTATTCCCCTATACACCCTTCCTACTCCCTCCTGTCCTCCTCACCCCTCCCCTTCTCATACTCCTAGTTCCCTCTCCCCTCCCCCCCATGCTCCCAATTTGCTCAGGATATCTTGTCCCTTTCCCCTTTTCCAGGGGACCATGTATGTCTCTTTTAGAGTCCTCCTTGTTGCCTAGCTTCTCTGGCAGTGTAGATTGTAGGCTGGTAATCCTTTGCTCTATGTGTAAAATCCATATATGAGTGAGTGCATAAGGGTGTCTCTTCCCTCTGTACCTGCTGTTTCTCTCACTGTTTTATTATACTGACCAGCACTGGCAGACACAGTTGGGAATGTGTGATGGTATATCTTGCCTTGTTCCCAAAATGATAACAATGGTGTCATGATTTGCCCTTATGCAACATGTTTACTTAAAATTCTGGTAGTTAAATCTTTTCTGAGGAGCTGTTATGTTTCATCTAAACTTTAAAAAAAAATCTATTGGAATGATGATAACGATCTCATTTCTTGTCTTGATGTGTATTTTAAATTAATTTTTAAATTTATAATGAGACTTTTTGTTTGTTTGTTTGTTTACCTTTTAAAACAAAGTCTCATATCCCTAGCTGGCCTAGAGTTGATTAAGTGAATCAGACTGGGCCAAATCCACAGAGATACACCTGCCTCTGCCTCCAAGTGCTAGGATAAGGTATGTGCAACCATGCCCAGCTATATTTTTGAGACTATCATATTTGAGTTCTGAATTTGTCTATTCCACATATCCCCCAAGACCCCTCCCATTTAATTAACTAATTAATCTTTAGTTACTATTGTTACACACAGATATACAGGCATGTGCACTCACTAAGTTCATTTTTACTTTTTAAAAATATTTTAGCTACTTTAAATTTTTATTTTTTAAGTGTTTGCCTACATGTATGTATATGTACCACAGAGTGCCCTGTAGCTACAGAAGTAAGAAGAGCCATCAGTTCCCATGGAACTGTAGTCATAAATGGTTGTGAGCCCAGTTGGGTTCTGGGAACCAAAACTGGTCCTTCTAAAAGAACAGCCATTGTTTTTAACCCCTGATCTTTCTATTTAGCCCCCATTTTATTTTTTATGTTGATTCATTCTCCCTGTAAGGTTGCCAGCCCTGTTTGGTTTAGTTTGTTTTTGGTTTCATGAGAGAGTCAAGATTCTAGCTCTTTCTCCTCATAGAACCCTTGACAGTCAAATTCATGCTAATGAGTACAAGGGGCAGTCTGTATTTCTACTCTACAATGTTCCTAAGGGCATCCAACAGTTAGTGAGCAGATGACTGTGACCATCTAATTTTGCTTCTTTTCTGAGTCACATATGTTGCCTACAAAACTACTCATTTCAAGGTCTCCATGTCGATTGCAGGTGTGCTGCTATGGTCTTTCAGTTAATTAATAATTATAGTGGGAAGTTTTGTGCCTCTTCTAGTTTGTGCTAGACCTTTTGTCTGGCCCCAAACCAGCCAGTAAGAATAGTTTCTAAAAGAACATTTTTTTGTGTGTGTTTGATGGTCAAGCCTCACATTGTTTAGGTTTGCCTATTCTGTGGCTTATTGTGTTCTTATTTCAGCTCCTTTTGAACATTGCTCCTTTGTTTTCAGAGCTTACAAGTTGAATGTTTGTTTGGTGTTTTTCAATGATGTTCCTTCCTCTGGGCCTATAAACTGCTGTCTAAGTACCTCTGATCTTGCCCCATGAGTTTTCTACGAGTTTTAGTTTAGACGTCACAGCAAGCAGTTCATCAGAGCAGCGAACCTGACGCGCCATGTTTCCCTTCATTCAAATCAAGAATTTTCTTTCCATTAAATAAAGAGATTTCTTTGATTCTTATAAATACAGTACAATTGACTTCTATTTCTGGGTAGATTTGTTTAAATTGTTCTGTTGATTACCATGACAACCCAAACTCTGTAATTTAGCAAATATCTGAAGCAAAACCTGTTTCTCTAAACAAGTCTCTCGCTCTAATGCCACTCCCCCCCCACACACACTGACACACACAGTGATTTCTTAAAGAGCCAACCGTCTTCCTCTGTAGTTGGATTTGCTTTTCATGATCTCCTGTGTGCATTTCTATTTCCAATAGGAACATCTAGAGGAGTGCAGGGGTTTAACTGAAGCCCCAGGTATGTTCTAGCACCCAAGTGAGACATAAAAGACCACATTACAAATAATGTTAAGAATGTGCCATTCTTATTGTAAAAGTTGCCAGACACCTTGAATAAAATATGATTGAATTTAAGCAGCAGTCCTAACATTTTCGAATTGTTTTCAAGAATGGCACAGCTTGTTTGATTAAGAGAGCTCTATCTGTTTGGGTCCTGATTCCATGTTTTCAGGAGACTCAACTATCTGTACAAATGTGTCTGTTTTAGCATCAAATGCCGGGGATTTTTTTCTTCTTAATGATGACTCTTGTATTCTCTGAAAAATGTATCTGAAAGCCAAATTGTTGAAATAAAATCTCCAAGTAATTAGATGACTTTAGGGCAGATAGATAAACATCTAGCCTCCTACTTCCTGACTCTCTTTGAGCCAGGAATATGGAAGCAGGCACCTATCTTTTTTGTGCAAAGGACGGAACCCAGGGCAGCTCCTACCACCTTTGCTCACCTTTCTTTCTGCACTGTGACCTGTTCTACTCAGTGAAGCTAATGGAATTAATCGGTTCTTAACTCCCCATGCCTGTCAATGGGTCGTACTGGAAGTTATGTCGGTATAAACCATGCTGCAGAGGGTAAGAATGGGGAATAGAAAGTCTTCATCTCGGCTCTTGGAGATCCTGTCTCTGAACTAAAAGCCACATATGGTGGTGTACATCAGCTCTAGGGAAGTAGAGGCAGGATGATTGAGAGATTGTAACCATGCTGTACTCTATACTGGGCCCCTGTCTCAGAACGTCCATGCCGGCTATATCAGTCATGGTAGCTAAACACCTGTGCTTTGTAAATGTCTTCCCTGACTAAGAGGCTGCATGCAGTAAGCAAAGTCTGCTAGAGTTGGTCTGAGGTTTTCTCTCTGCACACACAGCCTCTTTGCAGTCCATCCAAGCCTGGCTTCTTCAGGTGTGCAGCTGGGATTCATGGTGAAGGGACATTGACTGTGATTATCATACACTGAACATGAAAAAAATATATAAGTTAGACTTAGCACCAATGACTGGTATTCTGTACACTGACCCACGGCATCAGACGGGCACTTTTTCTCTGTTTTTACATAAAGAAACTTAGAGAGGTTTTGAAAATGGTGGGATTTCACAGTCACAAAGGGAAGGGTTTGGGGGCATGAACCCTGATAAGCCTTATTCCAAACCCTGCAAGTTCTAATGTGCTTCCCCTAATGAAGGAGTGGGGGAGGGCAGAAGTGATGGCTCAGCAGTTGAGAGCCACATGAACACACATCTCCTTAGTATTCTACTGAGGTCCAGCCTACCCCTTGTTATCCACATGGTTCTATGGACTCTACACCCATCCATGACCCTTTGGCCCCGAACTGTATGAGCTTCAGGGTGACCTGGCTTCTTCCTCTTCTTTTACTTGGGTGACTTCTCCCACTCAATGTTCAGGTTTAAGACACACATTCAACAATGAATGCAATTGTTAATAGTTAACTGATTCTTACTCTGCTTCCATCCAAGTTTCATCTGTAAAAGATACAGCAACATAAAAACACAGGTAACGGTCTCATTATTGGATTTACCATTGCCAGTCTTACTGTATGAACAAAGAAGCCCCTAGATAACCGTATATGTCTTCTATTGGACATATGGACTCGTTCTCTTGGATACATGCCCAGGAGTGGAATTTCTGGGTCATTCCACAATCAGTTCTTTAGCTCAGTAAAGGAAGCCAAATCACATTCCAAGCTTCCAATTTAGGCAGTCTCCAGGCACAGATAAAGGCCCTAGTTGCTTCTTCCATCAAACACTGAGTTTTGCACCTGGCTGTTTTCATTTACAGTAACTGTTCATCTGTGTTTCCGAGTTTTGTAACCATCATTCTAATGACTGGAGAGCAATTGGTGGAGCCGTGATATTTTATTTACCCAGCCTCCTGCCATGCTGAAATGAGAGTTGCTTTAGATTTAGAATGTAAGCACTGGTATCATTTAAATATTGTTTACAGTTTTTTAAAAATAATTAAACCACATAGTAGGCTAGCTTGATTCCTGTTTCTGAAGATGCTCTTGGTAACAAATCTACATACAACATGGCCACAAATATAGGCTCTCACAAGGGGACATGCATTCGTTAGCAGCACTGAACTGAGCTGCAGATTTCATGGATAGGAAGGGAATACATGAGTTCTATCACAGGCACTTTTATGATAATCAAACGGCTGGTGAAGGCACAGCTGGCGAGTGCCACAGCATAGTCAACTCCTTTGGAGACACCCTGACACTAACCTCCATGTGAATCCAGGTGCCTCCAAGGACAGTGAGACAGACATAATGTTCAAATCTGGAATGCATTAGGAGTAATTCTTAGCCATCCCGGTGCCCTGTTGGTCTTCCATGTGCCAAAAAAGCTGATTCACCTATAACTTAGCTGAGGGCATTCTGCTGAGGTTTTCAGCCAATAGCTAGCCTGAGAGAATATCTCACATGCGGGCCTTGCAGAAGGCCTCTTTGCCATGTGTTGTGTGTGTGTGTGTGGGGGGGGTTAACCCCACTGTGTCGTGGCTTCTGACTAAGACTCTCCTTGACTATCTTTTCAAAGTGTATTTTTATTTTGTGACTAAATATGTTTGGACTCCCTTTCCTG
Organism: Cricetulus griseus; assembly: GCF_003668045.3. NCBI lineage: Eukaryota > Metazoa > Chordata > Mammalia > Rodentia > Cricetidae > Cricetulus > Cricetulus griseus. The sequence continues at coordinate 70,117,827 of NW_023276807.1, read as the reverse complement.
CGCATAGTTATGGTTTAGAAGACTCTCTAGGGGGGCTTTAAGGAGATGAGGATAAGGGCAAAGTAACCTGGCTTCTACCTATTATGATTCCTTAGCTCAGATTGTGTGTTTGAGTCTGAGGGAGTTACTGTAGATTCAAACCTTCTCTGACCTACAGATGCACATGTGACCAAATACAAATTAATGACACAACAGTTGATATTTGCATGATATTGAAGGTGCTTAATTTACTAATAAGCCAGTGTACATTGTTAGCCACCAGGAAAGTTCCAAATGGGACCCTCAGAGAATTTAAGTACAATGGCCCATGTCATAGCTATGCTCATTTCATCTGAAAGATAGGTCGTTGGTAGGTCTGAGGATGTCTATGTTTTTCTCTTCTGGAGCCTATAGAAGGACACACCTGTGTGACATGACTGGTGCTTTCCAGATGATGGCAGCTATGTTGGTTGCTGTGTAACACAGACCTACCCCTGGCTGCAAGTTGCAGGAACGGAGGTCACAGACACAACTCCACTCATTTGTAAGGGCACAAAACCAGCTCATAATGGAACATGTCTTCTCCTGCAGTCCTTGCACACAGACGTTCCTCACCATGCGCTGAACTGACATTTAATTTTTCCTTGTAACCCTGGATTTTTTAATCATCTTTTACATTTGTGGCTAAACATGTTTGGAACCCAATCAAATACTTAAAACAAACAAACAACAACAAAAATGGTGAAAGAGGTCCCTTCTTTCAAACACATGAATGCCTCCCTCAGGTGACTAGTGCTTCTAACCCAGGTCAGAATCCCTAGGGCCGTTTTCCACCCTTTGTATGTGGTGACTCAGCACCTCTGCCTCCCTGTCAACACTACACTGCTATCCTGGGAGAAGGGAAGACTTGGGGGGGCAGGGCGGAGGGACACAAGGTTCCTGGTACCTATTGGTACTTTCTTTAAATTCAACCAAAATTGTGTCCTAATATTAAGGCCCTGACTGCCAAAGTCAATGGGATCCAACCAGGACAGGCAGATGAGCAAGCTGGAGAGTACATCATCGAAGTAAAGACAGGGAGTGTCCACTCTTGAGATTGGCATACAGGACACATGTCTAGTCTACTCCTGAGGTGATGGGTACCCACAAGGAAGATTCACTCCTGAGAATGCATGTCTCCTAATGTAGTACTTAAACAGGATGAAGCAGTTCTTAACTCTGTGAGGAACCTGAGAAGATAAGAGTGCAGACAGGTGGGACAAAGCCACTGAGCAAGTAGATTCATAGTTCTGAGGGACAGCAGATCTGGAACAGTGAGAAGGACACAGTTACAACTTCAGAGGAACAAGTATTAAGTCACCTATCCATAGTTATATTTTTCACCTAGTAAACAAGGTGTATTTATCAATGTATAGTTTGAGAATCAGCCTTAAAGAAGTGGCCTACTGCTGCCAACTTTCAGAGTTTTCCATCAGACTCCAAAATCACTATTTGCTGAGTTTTATCATTGAAATAATCAGTAATGTGCTGTGTGTTTGTAGTCTTCTCAAAGGGTAGGCTACTGAGAATGCCGGTTTACTCTGCTCTGTTTCCTTTCAGCCCACAGACATTGGACATCGGAATACTGGACATTTTTGGTTTTGAGGAATTTCAAAAGAATGAATTTGAGCAGGTAAGTAGGTTTTCATTTAAAATCTTGTGAATGTGAAAGTTAATTGATTTCACAACGTGATTCATATTAAGACTTTCAAATATGGATTTAAAGAAACATATTCTCTCTTTAGTTCAAATTAGCATTCCCGGTGTCTTGACGATCCATTGTCTCTCCATGGTCCATGTGCTCAGAGTTCTTGTCAAGGTCTCTAGCTGTGTATTGGCACATGAATGTTGTGCTAGATAAGAGATGGAGACCAGGGCCATCTGAAATCAGGAAGCAGCCCTCAGAAAGCTTAGCCTGCATCAGAATGCAGGGTCCCTGCTGTGCCTCATGCTGCTGTGTGTGGGCTCATCTTGTGTGACATTCACACATAGAATTATTGGAGATCCACACAGTCGTGTTGGAGAATTATTAGTTGTTTTTTGTTCACCTCCACTTGAGGATGCTTTTAAGAGAGATCTGATCTGTACACGTAATAGTGCTGCAGGACTAATTTTTTAAAATCAAATTAAAAATAGTTAAAACTTAAATATTAAAGAAAAACAGACATATTATTACTAAGTTGCACGGGGTCATATAACTACTTGGAGAAAATTGTATTTGTTGCTGCTTGTCTGTGGAGCTTCATGTAATTTGTGATTGGTTTATTTAACTTCTTTTTTAGATATACAATGTGAATATCAATGATACTGGACAAGAATTTATATAGAATCCATGTGAAACACAGATGTGTAACTTTTAGTAACAGAGATATCTGAGCCAAGGTGGATTGTCTATTGTCATTCTGGCTTTCCCTACTTAATGTGAACTTGCAGAGTGAGAGATGAGATATAGATAATAGAGACTGGGATAGTGTAGGATATCCCACTGTAAAGTTTTCTGTCTTGCGGGAACACTGAAAGCAATGTGGATTTTGCTCAGTTTTAGTCTAAAAGAGCTCTACATCTCCTCCAATCCAGGGGTAGGAAAGAGAGCACTAGTTAGAAGTCAGACCACACAGGCTACAGGTTTCTTCCTTCACAATGTTCATACCTGCCTGTATGTGTTGTGTAACAGGAGCTTTAAAGGAAGGGGGGAGTATGAGCAGGAGGGCTTGCACACTGCTCCAAGGTCTGCAGCTGTTATGTTGGCTTCTTTTCTTGGTCCCTGAGTATTGTCTGCTCTAGTTTGGAGACATCACACATTCACTTTAGAAACACACACACACACACACACACACACACACACACACACACACACACACACACACACACACACTTCCAATGACATCCACTGTTAACCTGTGTCCCAGTACATGACACATAGAAATCATAGTGGGTGGATGTCCCAGGAAGTCCCATTCTGGGGAGACTGGCCTCATACACAGTTGTTCCACACCCAGAATCAGCTCAGACATCCAGTCTATGCTCATAATTATGTGCACACTATTCATGTTGCTTCTTTATTAAAGCATAGGCATTGTACCACCATCACACAGATCCTTTATCCTTTCTTTCTGCTGAATGTTTTAATGATGTCTTTCAGAATATACTCACAGCTTGTGATTTCTGGGTATCAAGAAAGGACATTTTCCCTTAAGATCTAACACATGAATTGATCTTTTGTTTAAATGCTGGTTTTAAGCAAGGATGGATAAAATATCAAGATCAATTCTTAGACTTTGATTATGAAAGGATAATTCTTAAATATTCCATCCTCTTAGCAGGTCTTCCTTGTTGCTGTATATAATGGTGACTAGGAATCTTCTGGAAAGATGAGGTTGCTCCTTAGTCTAATTTCAAACAGTATTTTTACCTGGAAGTAGTAAATTCCAAAATTTGCATATGAACATTTTTTAAAGGCCACTGATTTGATTCTCTGTGGATTCTTTTGTTACTAGCAGGACTTCCTCATTTTCCATTCTACTGCACATTTAAACTGGTATGCTTGAGAAATCATTGGTATATTCAGGAGCACACCTAAGTATTGCCTTTACAAGCATTCTTTCTATCCTGTTTTGAGCTCATTGACTGATAGATCAGCTGTTGACTAGAATGTTAACTCCAGAAGGGTTGAAATTGTGTCTGATACATTATTTTGTACATAACTGAGTTTTATCAAATATGTTTGCAATTGAAATTTGTAGAAAAGACTGGTAAGGAAGAAATCCTCACAGTGGGCTTGCTAGTTGTTCTTGTTCTGTAGTGAACACTGATGGGTTGTTAGAAGAGAGACATCCTAGGGGAGGAATTAAGAAATGCTCCAAAACCCCAGCATCCCTACCTCTGTGTCCTCTGTTACCTTGCCAGGTCACCCAGATGTTATGGTACTCTTCACTAATTCTGTGATGCTATCACTAATTGTCCTACATTGGGTAAACAGTACACAGTCCTTGCCCACAGTTCTGGAGTCTGGAAACCCAAGCACAAGATGCTGTAATCTTCAGGTTCTGTGTCTGCTGAGGACCTCTTCTCATTTGGAGATTCCTTTTTCATCTTTGCATTGCAGGATGCAGCCACCCCCCAATTAAAGCAGTCATGCTTTTCACAAAGACAGTGGTCCTATTCACACACCTCACTACCTTCCAGCACTGCAACCATTAGAATAATACTTCAGTATAGGTAGGTTGTAGGCTGGGAGACAAATTTATAATGAGTTGCAATCTCTTGAAATATAATAGTCTTAGGGTTTCAATTGCTGTGAAGAGACACATGACCATGGCAACTCTTATAAAGAAAAACATTTAAATGGGGCTTGCTTACAGTTACAGAGGTTCAGTCCAGTATCATCATGGTGGGACATGGCAGCACATAGGCAGATATGGTGCTGGAAATGGAGCTGAGACTTCCGCATCTTGATCCACAAGCATCAGGAAGTAAACTGAGACACTAGGCATGTCTTGAGCATATAGGAGACCCTAGAGCCCACCCCCATAGTGACACACTTCCTCCAACAAAGCTACATCTCCTAGTAGTGCCACTCCCTATGAGCTTATAAAGGCCAATTACATTCAAACTACCACAATAATGAACATAGTCTTCTAGATGATATAACTCTGCAGTAATATTGGTTGCTTCAGGGGAGAGAAATATGCTATGGTAGTCTATTACTTAATGGATAGAAGGAAGGAAAACAGAAAAAAGGAGTGTGGTGGGAACAGAAGGCTGATGAATATTCATGATCCAGCCAGAAAATTAAAAACCCAAAGGCAGAAGATGCAATAAGATAAACCATGATGTTGTCCTCTGCACAATCCATCAGGAAAAAGTGCACGATGACTCATATTTTCGCATAAGATGCAGGGAAAGTGGTGACAGGAAGGGCTATAAATTAAAACCAATATAAGCACAGATGAATCAGCTGATATGTGAAAAGCATTGACCCTGGTTTGTTCACTTAAGTATCATAGACTATGAGCAGATTAAGGAGCATGGTATCTAGATACCAGATTAAAGTTAAAATGCTACCCAAAATGGGGTCCAGAGAGTGCCCCAAAAGATAATGATACAAACACCTATGATGCCCCTGAATCTCAGGGTCAGAAATTTGAGCACAGCAAGGGTATGGGCTGCCCCTGGAGCCAGAATTGGAGGGCTCTTATTTGAGTCTTCCTCAGCCAAGAACCCGGGGAAATGACAGTTCTTAGTTGGATCTCAGCCTGCCTCCACTGGTTCTCTCTAGGTTGGCTTCTGTGGAGGTTGCTCTCAGAGGGCTAGTTTTTTGGTTTTTATGCAGTCAGTTGGCTGGTTCCCCTTGCAGCTTCCCAAAGGAGCAAGCTTTGGGGCACTGTAACCTGATGAATATTCTGGCTTCACAAATCTGATACCTTCTGTAGGCTAAAGCCATCCCTATGATGGAGAAGATCCATGTCTAATCGTCCTGTGGAAGGGTAGGTGTAAAAGGCTTGATGATGATGCTATTTTAAAGTGAGGACAGTCCATGGGATTTTTAACCATAGCACATTCTTGGAAGCTGTTGGGCATCATCAATATGGACTGCTGAATAACTGGTGAGCAATCTCATAGTGATCTTAACTCATTTTCCCATGCGGATTCCAAAACCATACTTATGTAACATGACTAGCTCTGTTTTAAGTGGGGGTTACATAGACAAAAAAGAAATAAAATAGTTATATGACCAAATGGCATTTTTAAATCATTTTTTATTTGAATTACAAACAAGATTGAATTACATGACAATCCCAGTTCCCTTCTCCCTCCCTTCCTCCCCTACCACCCCCCAACTAAAACCCTACCTATCACATACCCTTTCTTCTAATCTTCACCTGACTCAACCTTTCTGCTCCCTCATGACCTCTACATCCTTCCTCTTCTTCCCTTCTCAATCTCATATCTCTCTCCCCCCTCTTCCCATGTTCTCAATTTGCTCAGGGAATCATGACCCTTTCCCCTTCTCCAGGGGACAATGTTTGTCTCTTTTAGTGTCCTCCTTGTTTACTAGTTTCTCTGGCAGTGTGGATTGTAGGTTGGTAATCTCTTACTCTATGTCTAAAATCCACATATGAGTGAGTACATACCACGTTTGTCTTTTTGTGATTGGGTTACCTTGCTCAGAATGGTTTCTTCTAGTTCCATCCATTTTCCTGAAAATTTCAAGATTCCATTGTTTTTGTTTTTGTTTTTTTTCTGCTGAGTAGTACTGCTTTGTGTAAATGTACCACATTTTCTCTATCCATTCTTTGTGTGAGGAGCATCTAGGCTGCTTCCAGTTTCTGGCTATTATAAATAGTGCTGCTATGAACATTGTTGAGCAGATGTCCTTATTGTATGAATGTGCTTCTTTTGGGTATATGCCTGAGAGTGGAATTGCTGGATCTTGTGGTAGACTCATTCCCATTTTCTTGAGGAGTCGCCATACTGATTTCCAAAATGGCTGTACAAGTTGGCACTCCCACCAGCAGTGGAGGAGTGTTCCCCTTTCTCCACATCCTCTCCAGCATAAACTGCCATTGGTGTTTTTGATTTTGGTCATTCTGACAGGAGTAAGATGGTATCTCAGAGTTGTCCAAATGGCATTTTTATTATGACTCTTAAATAGTAGAGTCTATGTGTTAGAAGAGTATGAAGGGTTCTTCAGGTAAGCTGAGGGGTGTGTGTGTGTGTGTGTGTGTGTGTGTGTGTGTGTGTGTGTGTGTGTGTGTGTTGTGTATTTAATGACTCTACTACTCAAAACATATTTTGTTCATTCTTTTGCATCATTTGGTGCTGAAGCAAAGCTCAGATGGTTTATGTCACTCTCAGTAGTTCTCATAGAACCAGGTTCAGCATTCAACCTGGTGTCCTGTTATTAGTAAAGACAGTCCAAACATCAGTCTATCAGAAGACAGATCTAAGCTTTTACTATGAGTAACTGTTTCCCCTTAATGAGTGGCTTTAAAAAAAAAAAAACTTTAAAGATAGGATAGTAACTGCTGTGAGAAGTGCAAAAATAATATTCCTTTAATAAATTTTGTGTGCTGTTACTTTTTCCACAGTAGAATTTTACACCAAATCCATTTAATATCAATCAGTTAGTTAAAATCAAAGAGGCAGGAATGCTTTCCCACCCTAGCACCAGGTCAATTAAGAGAAAATGCCTCCGAACAGAAAGGAAGATTCATATGAATCTATGTGCATATTAGAAATACGTTCAGTGTTAATCCCATGGTCCCTCCACTTCAGCTTGACTGATTTGGAATCACCTAATCACTGTTCTGGAGACATCCCAGAGGGGTTTACTTGAAAAGGACATCCCACCGTGCATGTAGAGCAGCACCATCCCATGACTGAAGTCCTGGACTGAGTGAAAGGAGAAAGATAAAAGGCAGCATTCACCTCTCCCCTGCTTCTCATTGTAGCTGCCACACCTCCTGCTGTGCTGGCCTGCACCCTCTCACCATGAGGCAAAATACAGGCTTCTTTCCTCAGGGTTCCCTTGTCATGACAACAAGAATAAGAACTAAGACAATGAATAAGACTTCATTATTGCATATTTATTCTTTAATAACCAATATCACCATATTGAATATTAAGTAATATTATATAATAATGCTAGAGAAGAGGAAACGTTATCCTGATTAAAACAGTGGCTGTCTGGAAGACGTTCTGAAGTCCTACTGGTACAAACTATGGAAGTGCCTATGGGTGGTCTTTGCACATGATGGAAATGGATAGGTTTTGTTAGGCTTCTCTTTTGAGTGAGATTGTTTTCCCATTTGATCTCTGACTGTCTTCAGGATGCTAAAAGATAATCCAGAGCCCTCATGGGACCAAACTAGAACTCAGACATAGACCCATAGGACCTCAAGTGCAGTGTCCTGTCAGTCTGCAATTCATGTCTCTAAGCCTATAGCTCTGGAAAGTGACCATGACATAAAAAAAGAATAGTGCATTTGTCAGAAATTGTATGCCAATCATTTTTGGGCCTGTACTTGTAACTGTATATGAAGTATGTTGACTAAGCCAACAGTTTATTGCCCAAACAAAACAAGAATATACATTCATTGTTTTCTTTTTAAAAAATGGTAAACAACAAGAAACAATGACAGATGCTTTGAATTAAGGGCATTTTGGCCAAAGGCTCTGTTTCTAATTCTAGAGCCTAGTTTCTGCTTGAGCTGAGGTGTGATTTATGAAGTGTCCTTCAAAATATCTAAAATCATTTCCCTTTGAACTGATGCTCTACTATCCTGAGCTAGCTATTTTTGTGTGGACTACTGAATCCAATAGGATAGAATGCTTTGTTGTTGGCTGGCTGCTTCCTGAGGATCAAGCTGCCATACTCGACACTGTGATTTGACTGATAGTTTTATGCTGTGGTAACAGAATTCTTGTTACTGGATAATTTAGAATAATGGATATTTATTACTCCATGGTTCTTCTGGGATGCCACCTGTCAAGGGTACCCATTATATATGGCAAAGTTGTGTCCATTGGTAAAATATCTTCTGGACACCGTTTCCTTGCTCCATGGTAGAGGCTTGCTCTTCACAGGACAGATGAGCAAGAGGGTGAGGGAAAAGCAAGAATTAGCAGGCCCTTTGTAAATGGAGTTCTTAATTAGTCTAGATAATAAAAAAACAGAGTCAAATATAGATGAAAATGGTGAGAGATCAGAGAGAAAGAGCAAGCCACAGCACACCTTAGCATCTCAGTAGACAAGAGAGCAATTTCCTGTTTCTCCCTGCTTATATCCTGTTTCTGACCAGCTACCTCATTTCCTGTCTTGTCTGTGCAGACCTCCAGACCTCTATGGTAGCTAGTGACATGCTCAATTCTCTGACCTTCAGACAGGCTTTATTTGTACAAGCAAGATATCACCATATCCCTGTATAAAGCAACATCCTCCTCTGATGAAGACAAGGACCAAGCCCACATAACCCAGACATGTCCTCAAGACTCCATGTTTTTATACCTCCTCATTAAGAGTCAAGTTGCTAACATATGGACTCCAGTTACCAGGACCTGCTGACATTGTCTCCAAAATGAAAAGACAATAAACAAAAAGATGTCTATCTGCTAAGGGAAGGCCTCCCACAGGAGTCTGATGCTACTACAATGATAAGTACAATGCCAAGCTTCTGGCAGAGGTGAAATGCAATGTCAGGGGATAGATGGTGGTAGGGGACAGGAAATGTACCTTTTCTAAACCAGAATGGTGGGGTAGGAAGCCTTGGGCAAGGAGGCAAGATCCAGAACTGTTAAAAGGAAAACTAGAAGGAGACATGCTGCCCTCACTGGCTTCCCACAGTTCCTACTTTGTAGACATTGTATTGATCTCAAGCATAGCTGACTCCCTGAAGAAATATATCTAGCAAAGTAGACAACAGGAAGTGTTCAGAAGAGGCAAATTGGAGACCCATTATCTACCTGACTTCTTAAAGGCCTTGGGAAGTCCTCCATAGAAGCTTGTGAACTGAGCTTACTTCAGCATTTCTCCAGCAGCCTGTTCAATTTTTTTTTTTTTTTTTTTTAGAAAATAGCTATCAGCATCTCATACAGTTAAATATTCTGGACATTTTTGAGAAATGTCCCAATCTCTCTCTCTCTCTCTCTCTCTCTCTCTCTCTCTCTCACTCTCACTCTGTCACACACACACACACACACACACACACACACATACACACACACACACACACTAATATACAACACACTTTGCATATATTTCTAGATTAAATGCTGAACAAACTGGCAGCATTCTCTTTTCATTGTCTAGCTCGGTGTGTTCCACACCAATCTGAAAAGATTTTATGCACATGGGTGCCTTGGCCCCGCCTCAATTTAATGGGTTCAGGGTCAGATCCCAACATCAGCCTCTTCCACAAAGCTCTCAGTTAATTCCAGTGACCAGCAAAGGATGACTGTCCCCACTGTGGAACACCGGGGGCTCTGCCTTCTACTTGAGTCAGCTTTAATCAACCCTTCCTTTGAATTTTGTCACGCACTGTCTAGTTTTGTTCCAGATAGATTTCACTGAGCAGTAAAAATGAAGGGAGAACAGTTGGTGAAAATTTACTCAAGAAATTAAGTTTGTCATTAGTAGGAATGATGAACCATCTGGATAAGCAGCGAGAGGTTCTGTTGCTGAAAAGAGATTTCAAGGAACGCGTCATTTTTATTATTAAACCTGTTAGTTCACTTAATGTACAAAGCATGTGGTTTAATGAGAGCAGTTTCCTTACTAATTAGATGGCTGCTCGAGATTAACCTTACCTTTCACTCACTTTTGAGTCTGCTCTGTGGAATACCTGGAAATCTAATACACCTCTCACACATCTCCAATGGGTAGATTTGAAAAGAACAAATAACAATTGTTTTCCATTGAAGTCAGTGATCCTTTAGATTGCTGATGCAAATTTATGCTTCTAGAAACTTCCAGAACCATGACGAATGTGCTTCTTAAATTTTCTTCTGATGGTGTTGTACACCTGTGCTTGCATGTGCTTGTGCGAGCACACACACACACACACACACACACACACACACACACACACACACACTTTTGTGTACAGTGAAAATAAAGACAGAGTCATTGAGTTTTGGCAGTTTGGGTCCCTTTTTTTGTTAGTGAAGTAAACTTTTGATGTTTCAAGTAGGTACCAGGCATGAGGCAGGAGGGCTGTGTTAGTTGCCTTACTGACATTTACAGGTAGTCGTAAAGTTCATTTTCCAAAAAGGCTTCTGTATTTAATGTTCTCTGAGTCCCTGAACCACACCAGGTACAGTCCAAAGTTCCCACATCGAGAGTTTGGTAACTAGTGCAGTTAAAGATAAATGGCTGGCATGGATTAAAACTGAAAATTCAAGCCAAAGAGACTGACACTAGTGTGAGGTGAAGGTGATAGCTAAGATTATGTTTAGAATGAAATTAATATAAACAAAATATATAGACTCTTCAAAAAACAAAACTTGAAGGGTCTCCATTTTCCCCAGAAAGACCTCTCTGGATTCTTCTTCCCCAGGAACCCCAAGTCTTCCCAGGTCCAATGTCACTGCACCCCTGCAGCACCCAATCCCCTCTGGATCCATACCTCCTGTGGGAGCTGCTATCGTTTTTCTTTCTAGAGAATGCAGGAATAGCTTTTGTTTCCCAGCTGCCAGTCAGGGAGTGACATGAGCCTCTTTCCAGGGACTAGCACCAGGAGGGGGGGTCACATAAACAAATTTTTATTGTTAATTTGAGATGTAGAGAGTTATATAGGGAAAAATATAAAACACAGTATTAATAAATACAATTACATCAAACTAGATATAATTGTGTATGTTCATGAAAATATATTAATTAATATAAGAACATTAAAAACAAAATGTAAATCTGATATACTGACAGCCATACCATAACAACAAAAATTCTTAGTTCTAGATAGAAAACCAATGCTCCAGGATTTCTATCCTTTCTGATCACTTGGTTTGGTGTCTAAGAGAATTTCTGTACTGTTGTACTGTACAGGAACCACACAGCACTGATGCTGCCATGTAGTCATGCCTGATATAGCCTAAAATACAAGAGTAAATATCTTTAACTTGGAATCTCTGTTTCCATAACGGTCTTCCCACTACCACTCCATCATGACTATTGGGATTTGCAGAATCTTCTTTCTCTTTAAAACAACTTAGTACCCTTCCCCCTCCCCCCCCCCCCCTCTCTCTCTCTCTCTCTCTCTCTCTCTCTCTCTGTGTGTGTGTGTGTGTGTGTGTGTGTGTGTGTGTGGCCATAGCACATTGTCAGAGGAATTTGCAAAAGTGGGTTCTTTCCTTTTACCTTGTGGGTCTGGGAATTGAACTCAGGTCATCAGGCTTGGCAGTAGGTGCCTTACCCAGCAGAGTCATCTCTCTCCGATTCCTCCTCTTTTCTGCATCTGACCAATAGCTCATTAGAATGTTTTCCCCTGCTCCCTGACAACTGCATTTCATGGGGTGCATGGAAAGCTGTAGGTTTATGAGATTTAAAGCAGAAAACTCCTTAGTAAGCACACACTGTATGTGATCGATTTTCTTGAATAAACACAGAGTCAGATCAGAAGACTGCACTTATGGTGATGGCTGAAGGTGCAACTGAAGCAGAGACTGGTGACCTAAATGGGACATGTCACTCTTGCTGCAATGTGACTGCAGCAAGGGAATTGAACGGGGTGAAACCTTATAGCTGGCAAGGTGAGAATGCATTCAGCATTCGAGTACCACAGCAAAACTCTCCTCACTGCTGGTGCTGTTCAGCTGGTCTGTTCCCCTTGTCTTACCTCATCAGAGCTCATACCTGTCTGCCAGAGCCTCACTAGCAACCATATTTCTTTGGTGGTGTACAAATCCCCAGTAGGGGTTCTAGAAGAAAAGCACTTTCTGTGGAGCTGTCAAGTCTGTGTATGATAAATCCCTGCTGTGAAAGGAACATTTATGATTGCCACTTCCATCTTAATTATAAAAAGGACAGAAATGCTTATGAAAATAGCCAGTAGAAAAGGAAGATTGAAATTTTAAGTTATTTTACTTCATTTCATATATGTACTTTGCTGTGTTACCTCTGTTTAAAATCTTGTTGAATTCTCTTAGTAATGAGGCAGTTTTGTTACTAAGAAATAATTACTGATATAAAATCACTAGACTTTAGCATGCAATGTTTACGTTAAGTGCACAAAAGAGAAATGATCCTTACCTTGGAATGGAATCCCTAGAAAACACTAGTTTTTAGTTAGAGGATCTGAATTTGTTCAGGAAGCAGATGGAAGGGGATGATGGGCCTGTGAGACCAGAGGGCCTAGAACTACGGGAAGATGCTGTAGGTGAAGCAGAGGTGAGGTGGATGGAGCTGAAAAGCACCTGGGGAGCAATCTGAAAGAATGGCCAAGGAGAAAGAGGTCAAGAGAGGCCAAAGCCCAAGACTGGGGAGATGTGACCAAGGAGGTGGATGTCTGACATATGTCACTGGGGCTCCAAGGACATAGCTGCTGAGAAATGAGCATTTGACTCGGAGATGTGGCATTTCTGGAGACTTCCAAAGGACAGTATTGGTAGAATAAAGACAAATCAGGGGGAGATGAGAGGTGTCCTTGATAAGTAAGGACATGCCTCTGTTTTTTAGTTAAGCTTTTAATGTAAAAGGAGGCTTTGGTTGCCTGCATAAGCCCTCCACAAGATCAGGCTAGTGAAAAATTCCACCTAGCTGAGGAACTATTGGCAGTTGATGACTGATGGGGAAAGGAAGGACACTTTTCTTTGGGAGGTGGATACTGGTAGGTTGCCCATGCCCTAGGATATGGCTCTACATGCCTGCACATATGGGCTAATTAGACTCAATGGGTTAAAAGAAGTCATGAAACTGGGAGAGAGACACATTGGGTGGCCCAGGGGCTTGGAGGGAACAAGTGAGGCGTGGATACGATCAAGACACATTGTTCACATGTGTGACAAATTTAAAGGACTAAAAAAATAAAAATTAAAAATTGCTGGGCCTTGGTGGCACAAACCTTTAGTCCTAGCACTTGGGAGTCAGAGGCAGGCAGATCTCTGTGAGTTCAAGACCAGCCTGGTCTACAGAGTGAGTTCCAGGCAGGTTCCAAAGCTATACAGAGAAATCATGTCTTGAAAATAAATGAATAAATAAATATTAAAAACAAATAAAAAATAAAGTGAAAAAGTGTCTGGAAGAAAAGTGGTATTTTATTTTGATTCTAATTGATCATTTTGCATGAGACATGGCATCTGCACTTATGAACTCATGGATCTATGGCTGCCTGAGCAAGACTTGTCAAAATTTCATCATGGGTGGGGGAAGGACTCAGGAAGCCCCACCCCTCCTGAATTAGCTGGAGGGAATCAGTGTTTAACGGGAGTGGGGAGTCATATCCCTCAGTGCTGTAGCCACTGGTAAGTTGCCCCTGATTCAGTAAATAAGCCATCATCTAGGATGAAGAGAAACCCTAATTAAATGCAGTTGATTTCCAAAACGTTAAGAATGTAGAAGTGGGGATTTATGGGCAGAGGGAGTGGAGAGGGGTTAAGTAAGAGGGGGTAGTGAGATTTGTCTGCTGGGATATTGGGTGTGAGCTAGGAGGATGGTGGAAGAATAAATGAATATTTTAAGATAAAGAAAACTTAATAAGAAATATCATTCTTTTGCCCTAGGGACCGTCTTTTGGAAACTTGAAAGAGGGTAGTCAGCAAGTGTATTCCAGTTAAGAACACTGTCTGTGTAATGAATTCCTTAGTCTGGATGAAACTGCTAGAGGAAAATCTGTCTACTCTCACCTACCACCAAGATGTAGCCAGACCATGGCACACAAGAGACACGCTGAAACCCCACAGCCGAATGGCTTTTATCTCTACTTGTCCACAAAAGTCCAATACATCTTCCTTTTAGAAAATGGTTTTCCTTTTGTTTTTGTTTTTGTTTTAAGTGCTTGAGACTCGATGTTTATATGTTGGCATTGTGGATCCATTTCTTGCTTTTAACATGCCCCCCTCATGTTGAACACTGGGACAATATGACCTCAGAAGTGACTAAGTGAAGCTGCCTTCTAGGGCAAGACTCATGAGTCATCCTAATGGACTACTTAGGCTATATGTCACTGGTGTGTGTGTGTGGGGACACTGCACCATGAGCAAGTGGCTCTGCATGGCCACCCCCTTTATCTGCTGCATTCATTGTTCTCTTCTCTGAACAGCTCTGTGTCAACCTGACCAACGAGAAGATGCACCACTATATCCAAGAAGTGCTTTTCCTACAAGAGCAAACAGAGTGTGTACAAGAGGGAGTTGCCATGGAAACTGCCTATTCTCCTGGTAACCAGACTGGAGTTTTGGATTTCTTCTTCCAGGTACTTACATAACATAATTAGATACCTCACAGGATTCGTGCATTCAGGTGAATTGGAGAGAGAGAACTTTCTTTCTGAAGGTTTTGTTTGTAAAGTCTCCTTATATATAAGGTTCTGCAATGCCTTTATAGTTGCCCACCCCCCCCCACCGAGGTAGTCTAATGAGGTACACACATTACCCTTGCCTGAAGGGGCAGTGGGAAACTCACCATTCCCTGCAAAGGCAAGAATGATCAGCGCTTGATGCTACGATGAAATTCACCCTTTTACTTATCCAACCTAAAAGTATCTTTTGGAAAGTTACAAGAGGCCAGTGTACAGAATGAATTTCATAAGCTAACATATGAGGCCAAGGATACCATGAAAATATGTCACACAATTTGTATTGGTTTTCAGAGGTTCTAAAACTTAAAATTTGAAAGGTTGGCAGAAAAAGTATGTACACGAAATAAGGTTTGGTTAAGTTAATCTTTGGTTAAAATTGAGCCTGAGGGCATCAGCACATGTTTATATTCATACTTTTTTATCTGCATAGGGTGAAAAGCTTTTGATTCAGTATCTCTGCTGTATAAGTAAAGATCTATTGTGTGAGACAACCAGATGACTCAGTGGAAAAAAGATGATCTTCATTAAGGCTAATGACCTAGATTATGGTCCAGGACATACACTTGATGGAAGGAGACAGCCAGCTCCTTCAAGTTTCCCTGAGACCTTCACATGAGTACCCTGGCATGTGCACATGCTGACTCTCTCTCACACACAGACACACACACACACACACACACACACACACAGAGAGAGAGAGAGAGGGGGGGGGCACAATAAAAGTGTGGCAAATTGTTTTATTATGCATGTCAACAGGAGCTTCTGTTTGCATGAGGTGCTATATGGAGTCACCCATTGCCTTTAAATGCTCGAGAGTGTTTCAAACAAACACCATCGGGCTATTTGGAAAGTTCAGGCTTTCACTGTCTACCTCTGTCTCTACAAAAGTAGATTTCTCTATTGCTTATCATGTGTGTTTTCCTAACACTGTAGCCTGTTCTTTATTTATGCTAGCATAGTGCCCAGATAAGAGTTATATCTGAGAGATCATGCAGTTATGAGCAAGACACTCATGATCTGAGTGGCTATGTGACTATAATAGGATGGGAGGGTACGCATCTAGGGTACCAAGTGGGGCAACAGAAGCAAATTTGTGACTTTTGCTGACTTTCAGAAACCATCAGGATTCTTCTCCCTATTGGATGAGGAGAGCCAAGTGACTTGGTCAGTGGAGCCAAACTTTCCCAGAAAGCTGCAGAGTCTCCTGGAATCATCAAATACAAACACAGTGTATTCCTCTATAAAGGATGGCAATGGGAACGTCGCTTTCAAAGGTCAAGGCCCAGTCTTCACTGTCATGCACTACGCAGGAAGGGTGAGTAGAAGGACTTCCTGATGTGTACTGTGTGCTGGTGTAACAGGTGGGGTACCCCGTGTGTTGATGTAACATGTGATGTGCCTGTGCACCTGTGTATCATGTGATGTGCCCCATGTGCTGATGCGCCAGAGGATTGTAAGCTTTAGAGCACAGCGTTTGGGGATATGCTATTAGACACTCAAAAGCCACATGATCAGCCTATAGTCATTAACTTTTGCAAGCCTTTGATTTGAGGCTGAGTTGACATCTCAGAACAGTGTGTGCTTAGCAGGGCAACTATCTCACTGTGTATATAGACTTTCATTAATATGGATAGAGCCCCAGGACCAGCATAAGTAGCTGTGTTCCATACTTTGGGGATATTTTTCTTATATATCCTCAAACTTTGGGCTTTTGAGTATTTTTGGCCTTAATGTGGGCTTAATATTAAAGTATTTTTTAGAGCCTAGGAAAACAAACCCTTTGACCTCTCCCAGCATTCTGGTTGGGTTTGTAAAACTGGTTTCTTATTTCGGAGTCTAACCCCTGCCTGGAGTGGTGTCCCCATACTCCTTTGTCATCTCATGTTAGGATGCTCCAAGCCACTGCATCTCTGACCTGTGAGTTCCCTGTTATAACTCCCTCATGCAAGTCTTCTCTTTAGGCCATATGTTCTAATCCTGTCAATTTTCTTGAGTCCATCTCACTGGCATAAACTCCTTCCCAGGTAGAACTGAAATTTCCTTCCAGTGTATTTAACAACACATCCAATCACATCCTAATTAAATCATCTCTATTTTTCTTTACCCAAGTCTTGTTTATTATTGATGTCTTCCATTTTGAATTATAACCACACACACACACACACACACACACACACACACACACACACACACACATACACACACTACCATTTAGTGAAAATGAGGGACTGATAAGTTCAACTCTTCCCTTGTTTATGGAGACTCTGCTATCCACCAGAAGAGGATGAGAGAAGAGCCAGGAATATGCACACACCCAGCAGTCAGATGACAAAACACAAAGGAACAAAAGTTAATACGATGCTGCTACCAGCCAATACTATATAAGGAAGCATAGAGACATTCTGCAGAGGAGCTCACTAACTACTAAGGGGTGGTATTTCAGTGACGACATGGACTCTGGAAATATGTCTCACTATAATACACTGAATTCAGTTGCATAAGATGGAATCCACTCTTGGCTTCTAGGTGGAAAACAACGCAGCTTAAGAAAGAGCTTTGAGAGCTCCTAAGCTGAAATCTCCAGGCTGCCTGTTGCCACTGCCCCTGCCAAACAGCATCAAGCACACCCTCACACTCAGTATCAAGGCAGCAGGAACTGGACCCAGGGCTCACCACCGCCACAGCAAAGGGAAGCTTGTGTGTGTGGTGGCCTTACCTGGCCAAATGGCAGAAAGCACAGGGTTGTAGCCTCCGTCACTTCTGTCTTCTAAGCCGGGACAGCAGTGTGACACAGGTGGAAGCCAGAGAACAATGAACTCAGTGGTGCAAAGTAGTCTGAGGGAGCTCCTTGTTCTTCAACATCTGCAACTGGGGGGAAGCAGTAAGGATGACTAGGCAGTTACCCCCCCCCATATCAACCCACTTATTTGGGAAAGGGTGCAAATTTTCATTGAATGTGGAAAGAGCGATGGGTGAAGCATCTGTCATTGTTGGTTTCGGCTGATGGAACGCTCAGGCTCAGAGATTCTGAACCAGTGGCATGAAGTTTAATGAGAACCCTAATTTGACAGTGGGATGAAGCAAACACACCCGTTTAGAAATGTGAATTTTGACTGACAATTCAACATTAGAACCACATGGAGAAAACAGCTGTGAACAAGAGAAGCCACTTAGGAGCCCAGAGAGGAGGAGAAGAGCCCAGCTGATGAGGTCGCAGTTTAGGCTAACTAACATGGCCCTGCAAGAAGGGGACTAATGCCATTAGATGCTTGATGAAAGATTCTGTTACTAGTTTTAACTTCTCCTTGGCCTTTTCAAAGCCCTTACAATTAGGGGAATGCTCTAGTGTTGTCTCTAGATTTTTTGAAACTCTGTATTCACTTTATACATTTTCTGAACTGCAGGGGGAAAATGTACAAAGCTATAGTCAGGTGTATGACATCTTACAGTTTAGGGAATTATTTTCTTAAGACCTTCCTAGCAGCTCTGTTAGGCACATATTTGAATGTCCTATTTTATAAGTCCGTTGTACTGTGCCACAAAAACAAAGCAGTCCCATAAAAAGTGCTGACTACACACGCAAAAAAAATCAGCAACAGTGTGGTTTGGAATCATAGCTTGATTATTTTGAGTTCAGTCGCAATTATTTTTTCTGAGCACTTAATAGCATTTCAATTTTAATTTTGTTTTTGAAACTTTAAGGGGAAAACAGCCAACCGTCAGTTTAATTTAATAGGGAATCATTCACCAAGTTCTTAGAGAAATTAAAGAACACGGGGACAGCCCAATGGTTAGCTGGTACAGAGCCAAAGCCCCTGTGGAACCATGCATTTTCCTTTAAAAGCAGTTTTGTTTTTTGAGAGAGTTTTCCATAATTGGAGTCGATTTTCTGGCTTCACGGAAATCTTTCATTTCGGTGAGATGTACTAATGAGTTGTAGCCCAAGGACTCCCCAAGGACTCGTTCACACGCCACAGTGTAGATTCTATGTGATTTGCAGCAATATGTCAGCCCATATGCCTTTTGAATTGTCAGATGTAGCCACATGCACTTGCGTGTTGAACTATTGCATCAGAAAACAAAAGGGACATTCTAAATTTTGTCGGTTAAGAGATATGAGAAAAGTTCACCCACCTAAAAGTAGTGTGTATTGTCCATGACTTTGACCCCCCAGAGTTGCCTCACAGGAAGAACGTTCAATAAACCCATGTACTCTTGAGCCTCTTATTGAGCAGGTTGACAATTTAAAACACCTTTCATCACTCTGTTCCTTCCTTCCGTGCTTACTTGCTGTGTTACTGAGTTATGCTATACCCTCTGGGAAGGAGAGCTGTTACTGCAGAGGGTGACACTAACATTGCTCCCCTCTTCTCCCCTGGATGGGCTCTGAGTGGACTTACCCAACCCGAGAACTCTAAAGAGGAACTTCCACCTTGCTTTGGCAGCATGTTTGAGGCGGAAGCTCGGAGGTCCTTTTAGGAATGTTTAAGCACCATTATCTGAATTACATCTGCAGATTCTTCCTCAACACATCTGAATGTTTCATTACCCCTAGGAGCATGGAGCAGCTTCCAGTCTCCATTACAGACGTATTTTAAAGTGAACAGGGAGAGGCTGCACATGAAATATTAACAGGATCTCATTAATGAGCATACGTTTGAATTAAAGAAGGCTTTGGGGGCTTGGGGCTTGGCTTCATCTTGTTTATTTGTTTTAGCCAATTTTAAATCATACACAAAGTTACCTGTCTTAGGGCTGGCTCTTAACCTGGTAATTTAAATGACAGATAAGCATTAAAGCCACAAGTGTGCCTGAGTTTATTGGCTGTTAAAATTAAGGATCTTGAAGGAGAAAAGAATTATAGCTTGACAGTCCCAGCTCTTAGGGGAGCCGGATTTGCATTAAGATGACTCTAAACTAACTATTGTCAGAAATCGTGCTTTAAAGACCCTAAATTTTTATGTGAGAAAATTGAAGGGATTGTGGAGTTGTAAAGTGATCCGAGGCTAAGAGTTAAGATTGAATTAATTAAATGTAAGTAAAAATTTAGTTGTGAAATACACATCCCATACTCATGTAACCAGATCCTCTTGCATGTGAACTGTGAAGTAGCCTTGCTCAAAAGAGGTCTTAGTGTGTGTGCTGGTAGCTGCAAGATAAGAACACCTGAGATTGGGCAATCTAACTCCAATGATCATGTGCAGAGAGGGTTAGGGAGTCATGAGCAAGAAAGACCCGAGCCTTCCAAGATGAGGGAGGCAGGCCAGGAAGCTCCTAGAGCTCCCGCCACCTTCTCTCTTCAGAACCATGGGAGCATAGACTGCTCTCATTTCCAGTCACCCATTCTATGCTTGCTGTTGCAGCAGCAGCCTGAGGAGGAGAATTCAAATATCCATTGTTTCATATGAGTTTACAGACAAGGAGAGAAAGCATGTTAAGATGTGACTTTGTAGAGTTTCTTCCTAATTCTTGATCTATCTTTAGCTAACTCCCATACTTCTCAACCTCTTTGTCTGCTGTGGTTTTCTTCACTTGGAAATCCCATGTCCTCTGACCTAGAACTGGGCCATCTCTCTGAACACCGGGTTCCTGACCTCATCTATACTACTTTCAACTTTTCTATGCAGTCAGTCATCAGTTGATGCCTGACGCTTGCACTGTGACCACATCCTTGTGTATGAACAGTTCCTTGTTGGCTTTCTCTAAGTAGACCTTTGGTGAAGGTCGGTGATTCATCAAGATCTAATGCTTATTGGTGAAATTAGGGTTGTTGCTACAGAAGACCAGAAACTGGGTGGCTTCACCCCTCAGGAATTTATCTTTCCAGTAATAGAAGTTCAAATTCTCGAATCTGCAGGTTCTTCCTGGCCTCTCTGCAAACAGGATGTCGTCAGTCCCTGATGTGGGAATACATTACTCCCAACCCTGCCCACCACCCTGTGTGCCACATGTTATTTCCTTCTCCATAAGCATTTTAGGTCCACCCTCATATAATATGGCTCTTTCTGAGTCTAACAAATTACATGTGTGGAAGAAATTGCAAATAAAGGTCTGTAATCTTGGGTAGACATGAATTTTGGAAAGACCAACAACTCATGAGTTGCTGGTGCATGGCAGTCCCCTGTCTTAGTTCACACACCCCAGTGTCCTCCTCTCCCCTCCACCTACCGGGTCTGCATGCTCAAGGCTTGTCATCTACACTTTAAAGAATCCATGGTGAAAAGGAAAGAGAAGAGGCATTGGTCTACACTAGCTGAGTTTGAGTTTTATTCCAGAGCTATGTGACTTTGAAGACTAGGACCCTCAGTTGTACACCCCTGAAGTTTATAACTGAGGAAAATATAAACATGAATCTCACAGTTTCTTCTGGGGGTTAAGTATTTGGCTGGCAGACATGCAGGGGTGATTATTTTTACACATTCCCTCAAATATACATATCCATCATACTTCTGCCACAATAGTTGAAGGCCAGCAGTGTATACAGTCACAAGGTTAATCAAAATTTTGGATAGACAATCTGAGCTATCAAAACTAAATTGAGTGATCAGTTTACCATTTTTGGTCCAGGTAACAATATTGGTGGGCCATTGAACTTATTTGAGCTAAGTGGCAAAATATCCTTATATGGCTGGCCAGAGTTTGTAAATTCTTATATCTTATAAATGTGTGTATGTTATGCAGAGCAGTAACTCCTGTTTGAATACTTGGCATTTTCCTAATGTAAATTGATCAGCCTTAGGGCAACTGTAACCATTCTGGTTGTGTTATGGTCTCTTACTGTTTTGTTCACCACACTTTATAGACTTACCTGAAAGAAAAGTAGAGACAATTCAATAATTTCTCCATCTATGGAAGTCATAAAACAGCATTGAGAGAGAAAACATGCAGATAAATGTCTTAACTTCTGCTAATGTGACATTCTCTTTTTCATTGACTAGACAGGTCCCATTGTGGTGAGTAGTTAGCTATACCTTGATTAAAAAGAATTCTGTAGAACCATTAGATTCTTCAGCATTTGGATTTTATAACTAATCTTTTGAGTAAGACCACAGGTGTGTGGGATCTTACTGTGAATTCAAATATATCCTTTAAATATTAGTTCCCTTAAGAAAATTAAAACCTTGCAGTCTGTGTATGTACTCTGCATTGTAATTTCATGATGATGGGATAAAAGTTTATAGTCCCTTGCTACAGTGCACTTATAGTTTTGAAAGCACGCAGCAGGATTCTACCCCAATTCACTACACCACATCAATGAGGAAGGAATTGTCATCCTAAACATGTAACCCCAGATCAGCTGTGATTTCTACAGGCCTCTGCAGGAGTCTGTAACTTACACATTGCTGATGGACATGGAGTGAGAATAAGAAGGTTTTACTGAAACAGTAAAACAGGGGCATCTATAAGACAGCTGGATGTTTTTCTTCTCCTCACAAAGACATATCCCCTCACTGAATAAGCTGGACTTGAAAATGACCCATTGTTTAGAACTATGCTGCCACCCAGATCTCCCTACATAGGAAAATCTTCACCCCACTGATAATTCTATTATGTTCTAGGTGACATACTCTTTAAACTCAACCTCTGCACTCTTGACCTATTGACATGGGTCACCCATGAGGACCCCCTCAGCCTGTTCACTCTCAGGTCCACCTGTGTCAGGGGTGACATTTATACCTTCTGCCCTGGCCTTTGTCTCTGAGATTTGTGGGAGACACAATGTACCCAGGAAGACTCTGGAAGTGAAGCTGTAAATCAAATGGCAAAGCAGACAGACAAATCAATGGGTGGCTTCTTTTTTTGTTGTTGTTGTTGTTGTTTTCTTCCCACTTTTTCTCCAGGCAGAATCCCCAGACACAACAATCAACTCTGTCTGGTCTCAGCAGAACTGATGCTATTAAAGGTTATTTGATGAAAACATTTTGACCCACGTGAAAAGAGCTTAATTTACAGTCTGTACTTGTTTCCTTCTTGGTCAGGTGTTTTTAAAAATAAAAATTAGCTTCAGCAGGGCTGGTTGTCTCTTGTGTCTTCCTACATCAATTTTTCCTTTGAATGCTATCCTGGGAGATGCATCTCCCTCTCCCTCTCCCTCTCCCTCTCCCACTCCTTCTCCCTCTCCCCCACTGCATGCCTCCCAGGAATGACAAGTACAGGGACTCCTAGGCGCTCCTTATTTCTAGTTCCTGACTTCCTCTTACTTTTATGGCCAGACAGAAAGTTGTAAATACAAAGCTTTGACTCTCTTAAAATATTGGCATTTTCCTATTAATAAATTTTCCTTAAAAAGAAACAAATGAACTATATTCATTAATTTCAGCTGTGTCAAATGTAACATACTGACACCTTTTTATTGAGATAACGACTCTTCATGTTATCGAGTGTTCCCAATGCCTGTCGTTAATCAGAACCAAAAGAAAATACCAAAAACTATTGGGAGAAATCACTTCTTGGAAAAACAATAAAGCCTGTCATTTTCCTTACTATTCTCAATGCTGTGACCAAACACCTAACAAGAGGAGACTTCAGGGAGGAGAGGTTGATTTGAGCTCATTATTTGCAGGTGTAATTGCTCATGCTTTGGATAGTGGGATAGCAATAGGGCCACATAGGCATGATGGTGGGAGCTAGCTCACCTCCAGGTGGATCTAGAAGTAGAGAGAGGACAGGAAGTAGGGGCAGATAACACACCCCAAACTCTGACCCTACACTGTCCTTTCCTTCAACTACTCTACACCTCCCCAAACTGTCCCATCAGCTGGGCACCAAGTATTCAGACAGATGAGCCTGGGCAGGCTGTTGCATATGCTAACCCAAGTGCCCGCCCACCAGCCCACAGGAGATCAAGGTCCTTGCGACAGCCTGGGTAGAAAGCTGCAACCAGGCATGAAAAATAATTGCACACATTTACATTTCCTGAAAATGATCATTTATTTATTTTGCTAAACCAATCTTCACATATATTCTGATGTGATATATTGAATTCACAAGTATGCCTGCAAAGTTCCGCATTTTTATCATCTGTTAATCCTAACCGCTTCTCTGAGGATACTTTGCATCTTGTAAATAACAGGGTGCAGGGAGGGACTGGAAACTCGAAGGGTGCACAGATTTATTACTTCTCTTCCATAAATATTGATGTTCTTCTGAGTGCCACACTGGTGGGCACTTGTAACTCAGTGTCCTGGGAAGACAACTACCCAGACATGTGACCCGGCTGCCTCTCTCAGGAGCTTCAGACCCTCACAGAGCTCACTGAAGCTTTCCAAATACTCACTTTCTCTCAGCTTGCTCTGAAAATAAAATCAATTCAAAAGATAATTTCTATATTTATACCACTCTTAAATTTTAGCAAACCAAGAAACCCAAGGACAAGCTGAGTGTCCCTCATCCAAAATGCATTTCCAGTTTCATATACATTGCAGATTTTGAGATTGTTCATTACTAGTTGAGAAACTGTAATATCAAAATCTAAAATATTTACTTTTTTCTTAATTTTTGAAAATGTCATGCAATGTATTTTGATCAAATTCATCCGACCCACCCAACATTATGTTTTCTCTCCCTCCTTCCCTCCCTCCATCTCTCTCTCTCTCTCTCTCTCTCTCTCTCTCTCTCCTCTCTTCCACCCCCAATAGAGTCCCGGTTGTATTGATGGACTATTCTGAGGTGTGTGATTTGCCCTGGAGTGTGGTCAATATATCTGAAATCATAGCATTAAAGAAAACTGATTCTTGCTCCCTCAGCATCCATAACACACTAACAGCTCCTTAGTTATCAGGGGCAGGACTTCATTCTCATCTCCTCTTCTCCATGCTAAGACTTTGTCAGAGCTAGCCCTTTGACCAATCTGTCCCTAAATTTGTTTCCCCTGAGTAGAAATTAACCACGGCTTTCCATTTTACATGTCAAATGTTCCAGATGTCTTTACAGTTCTTGTTCTCCATGGTGTATGCCATCAAGATTTAATTCTGATTTTTTTGCTTGTGTTGCCTTTTAAAGTACATCCAGAAAGGATAGGCCTTCACTGTAACTGGAAAGAAATGTGGGCAGCTCCAGTGGTATATCTGGTCCCTCCCTTGTCACTGAAACTCTTTGCTTTAGTTTTCACTCATAGAACCCGAGTTTGACTTGTCATAGTCAAACAGCAAACATCCATGAAAGTTGAGCTGCTCAGATGGCTCAAGTGCAGAAATGCCATGACAGTCTTGCACATCCTTTTGTATTGATTTCCATGACAGGCTCCCTTTCCTGTGGATTGTCTTCTATGGTCACATAGAACACTAACCTTCAGACAGCCAAGGTTAACTTGTATTTCTGTATTGTCAGCTCTCTGGTGGTCAAAATTGACTCTGGGCAATAGCTATGGTAGTGCCGAAGTATCCATGGGAGTATACGGATCTTTTTGGTGTAATGCTTCCATACCTTTTAGATATACACACAGTAATGGAATCAATTTATCAGAGGGTACTTCTATTTTTAGCTTTTGATGGGACTTTCTGTCTTGATTTCCATACTGCCCATCCTAATTTACATTCCCACCAGCAGGGAGCAAAAGGTCTGTCTCGGTTTCTTGGCGAGTATTTGAGACTTTCTGCATTTTTGAGCTGGTTCTAAGAGGGGTGAGATGATGTCACAACTGTGGTTTGATTTGCATCTTTCCAGTGTAAGATTGAGCTTTTATCATGTATCTGTTGAATATGGCTTTTCTTTTATGATATTGAAGCAGTGACTACTCTGTAACACCTTGAACAAAAAGTTAGATCATTAAGTTGAGAGTAATAAACAACTCCATACTCACACATATGTATTATATTAAATACAGTACAGACAGAAATACATGCATGTGCACATGCAAAAATATATCATGGACTGTGACAGCAACGCATGTCAGTCATCCAAGCCCTAACATGACATGTTCTTACATAACAGCTGTCACTGCAGGGGGCTTTATAGAGGAACTTTTAACTTTCAGAACTTCAACCACATGGAAATGTCACTCTCCAGCTCAGGAACATTTTAATTGCATAATAATGTAATTATCAATTTGGCTTGACCTTAACATGTTAGCTTACAAAGCAGAGCATGAAGGCAGTTGGAAAATGATCAAAATTTAGCCTAGCATTTTGTGTGTATGTCTGTTGTGGGTACTGTCCCAGTGAGGTGAGAGTAACAGGGAAGGGAAACGAAGACAGCTGAAACCTGAGAAGAGAATCTGTACATGAAACCCAGCACTCCCCTACCCTGTGAACTGGTGTGGTGGTACCAGTGCTCAGATGTGCCAATCCATCTCCGACCTGATTGTGGCTGGCACTGAGGGCACACACAAAAGAATTAATGCAGCATCTACATCTGCTGGCCCCTAGCTGTTTCTTCTTTCCTCCTTTCGTTGGGGTCCCTCTGCCCACATAATTGGATTCGGGGAATGGCTGGGACCTCACATCATGCAGCTTCTCTGAAATTAATCTGTCATCTCTTTCTGTACCCCATCCCTCAGCCTTCCTGCAAACATGCTTTTATTTTTACCTTCACCCATCACTTTTGCTCAAGTATTTGACTGCCCCAAGCACACAATCAGCTATAAGGAGACTATCCGTAGTCTGTAAAGTTAAGATACCTTTATTTAGATAAACACCAGCCAAATGCAAGCCAGATCATGCCCAGGGAAGCAAGGCAGGCAGGCCAGAGAGAAGGGGCTCCCATGTGCCTTGCAGCCCCTTAAAAACCTATTATATATCATCCTGACCTCACCTTGACCACGCTCTGACAGGCGTGGTCAGGCACACCTGTAGTCAGCTTCTAGCAGGCATGGCTTACTGTCTCCTACAATCAGCTTTGCTTTTCTATAAGCTGGCACAAAGAATTGAAGTGTTGGCACCAAGACTAGCAAAGACAAACAGAGTTTTGGGGGACTGTCAAATTAGGGCACTGTCCAGTCTCAAATGAAAATACATTAAAATTTCCAAAAGAATAACATGATTTTGAGAGTTTGATTGTATAAAAAATGCCAATGACCTGAGGTGGCTCAGAGACCAGAACAGGAGCACCTGCCATCCCAAAGGCCAGGAGATAAGGGAAGAAAGGACATCAATGAACCCCAGGCATCCTGGGCAGATGCTGGAAGCTGAGCCATTGCTGCTGTGACCATGGAGTCAGGCAGGAGAGTCTGCTTGGCTTGGGAGGCAGGTGATGGCCAGAGGTGCTGTGACCCTCTCTTCTTCACATCCTACCCCAGATTCTGGCATCATGCAGCTCTTCTGCAAGGCTACCAAGACTTCTCTAGGAGGTTAGCTGTCTGTAACTGTGTAGACCAGTGACTGACTAGAGGCACACACACACACACACACACACACACACACACACACACACACACACACACACACCAGAGGACCAAGATACTCTGGCAAAGCAAGGTGCATGTATACAGAGGCTCTTGAAAAGGCAAAATACCAAAATTGATGACAGATAGATCAAGGTAGAGACTAGCAATATCTAGAAGAAGGAATTGGAGGTAATGCTGAATTTGGCTACTCAGTATTCCCCAAATTTTATAAATGTGAACTTTATGAGAATACTGCTATTTAATGTGACTTGAAGCAAATTTTGTTTTTAATTCAGATAACCTGTCCAGATACATTTTTGTTTTGTTTTGGGTTTTTTTGAGACAGAGTCTCACATTGTACCCCCACAACCTGTTTTAGAATTCATTCCATGACCAAGGTTGGTCTGGAACCCACTATGTAGCCAAGGTTGGCTTTGAACTCATGACAATCCTATTTGCCTCAGCCTTCTGAGAGCTGGATTACAAGGGTAAGGTATCTCATCCAGCTAGTAGTTATATTTCAATAACCTTGGCTATCAGCCACAAGGAAGACAAGTTGGAAATCTTTATCATGAGCTCCATTCAATAAACTTAGCCATACCCATAGAAGGCTTCTTCTCGGTCCTTCCAAACACTGCATTTATTGATGGTCTGTGCTAATAAAATCATTAGAGTTTGGTGTGAATAATGGTGGGATAGAGGAGAGAAACTGAGGCACAGGGAGTGACTCACTTCTGACTACTTACTGTTCAGCCCCAGGCATGACTGGGTGAATCGTGAAAGCTAGAAGGGGAAGAACCCTCGCTGGCTGATGCTCATTTGGACTTTATCGCAGTTCGCTGACTTCATTTTCTCCTACCCTGGTTCTCTGACTTTACAATGAATCAGAACAACCAACTGGTGAGGAAGGGACAAGTATGTGTTTCTGGCGTGCCTCCTAGAAGTGGTGACTGTGAAGTTTGGGTGAGATCTAGAGGATTTGCCTTCACATGAATAAATATAAATGAAGACTTTTGGCTGATGGGAAATCTGGAAGCCCTATTTTCAGAAACACTGACTGTAGCAGCCACATAGTTGGCACTTAGGGTTGAGTCTGCCCCGACCCTTACACCACTCTCTCACTGGTCCCAGGGTTCATGCAGGCCAAGGAGGCAACTGGTACAAGTGGACCTTGACCCAAACTTCTTCACCAAAGGATGGAAGCCAGATGCTCTTAAGTTTAATTCAGGGAAATATACCTATGTGAGCAGATGGAGCCATGGCTGAGACTCTGTCTTGCCTTACATTCCTGTTGCCTTGGGGATGAGCCAAGCTCAAGCTTGGTAGCCGTCACTTAGGAGGGAAATGCACGTATCCCAGTGTTCTGTGACTTTTGTTTTCGTTTCGGAGACAGGAAACTGGGCAGCTTGATGAGCTGTGATTCACAGCCATGGTAAGACTCTTGTACCATGATGCTTTTTGTGTATGGCTCACATAATCTATCTTTTAATTGTATTTATTGTGGTGTGGGAGTATTATAGTGAGTATGTCCAACTAAACAGCTTGTTCTAGTGGCTCCCTGGCTGCTGCCCGACCCTCTGCCTGGCACAGTCACAGCAGGGCTTTAGTGACTACTGCTCACAGCTGAATAGAAACAGAATGTTAAGTTTTCTTTTGAGTAATTTTATTGAGCAGAATCATTCCAAAGAGGATTTCTGAATACATGACGTTTTCCTTGAAGATTTTTGTTCTGGGCTTCGTGCATATAAATTTCTCTATTATATACATGAGAGGTGCTGCTACTCACCAGATGAAGCCTATCCTTTGGCTTTAAGAGGAAGAAATAAGGAAGATCCGAGGACCCATTAGAGGAGGATGGTGGGGTAAATGAGGGAATTAACCTGCCCTGTCTCTTTGGCTTTTCTCCATCTCTCCTTTTGTCTCCCAAGTAATAAACCATAGGAACAGAGCCCTGGGCAGAATAGCTGTCTTAATGGCCCAGGAAAGTCTCCTGCCTAAAACCTGTTCTCTGCTGCCCCAGGTGGGTGCTGCCGTGGTGAGAACAGATGGTTTTCTGTTCCCCTGACAACCAGTTGCTAAGCTATGGGTGGTTTCTATGATAGATTTTTACCTGCATAGAAACCTGTCCACTTTACTAGGCTTTGAGGTTGCCTGCTTTTACCCTGTCTGGAACACAGTGGCCTGATCTGCACAGGCTCCCTGGTCCTCAGGGTCCCCACAGACTTCCTGCTGCCCCAATCCACTGCAGCTTCCCTTTGTGTCTTTTTCATGTGGATGTGTTGCCTTGGGCTAATGGCCTCTCTTGCCAGTGACAGCCCTCTCGGTGAGCTACAATGACTGATGCCTTCCTGAGAAATTTGTTCTGTTTTGACACATTTCTTTCATAAACTTGTAAGTGATTTTCAGCTGACAAAATTTAAAGACAACATGAATCATCCCGTTGGGCAGGCGCTTGGGGTAGCAGCTGACAGGGGCCAGGAGGAGGGTGTAGAGCACCACTGAAGTGTTGAAAAGGTCCAAGGAAAGTAGGCAGATGCTGACCTGGGTGGCAGTGAGGCTGTACCTGCCTCCCTACTCAGTGGTGTCAGAGGAAGATGGGGGACAGAAAGCTAAGTGGAAGGCTCAGCTCGCCCTTCCCTATGACTCTGAGAACAAGGACCAGCAGTCAGCAGGACACTTGGGCTGCCTGAGGCATGGCTCCCATTTTTCTAAGAGCTGGGGAAATGCATGGATGTAGATGACTTGCTGGACCCCAACCCAAAACTCAGCCAATGCTAAAGCATGGGAGGGATAGAGAGGAAGTTCACTCACGGAGACGGAATTCAACTGACAACAAACTAGAAAAGGATAAAAGGAAAACCTACAGATAGTTGGAGGGTAAAAAGTGCCCCTAGATACCCTACCATTGAAGAACACCCCTAGATACCCTACCACTAAAGAGCACCCCCTAGATACCCTGCCACTAAACAGTACCCCCTAGATAACACATTGTGCTAAAGTGACAGAGAGAATATGTGTGTATGTGTATGTAACTTCTATATATACACACATATAAACATGAGAATTAATACATGAAAAATATAGCTGTATGTATATATGGCTGGCTGAAAATGAAAGCACAGCATATTAACATTCAACATAGCAGGAATGTCTATGATGATATCAAATGCTCATCTTGTTTTTTGTTTCTTATTTTGTTTTTGAGAAAGAGACAAAAAAAGATCATGAAGTTAGGTATGGGGTAGGGGAAAAGGATCACGAAGGTGTTGGAGGAATGGAAAAAGCATGATCAAAATATATTGTATAAAGAACAAAAGACATAGAATAAAAATCAATCCAAAGTAAGCAGCCAGCAGCTGGAGAGATGGCTGTGCAGTTGCAAACACTTGCTTCTCTTCCAGAGGACTCAGTTCCCAGCATCCACATGAGCTGGCTCATGACTGTCTCTAGCTCCTGGTCCAGAACATTCAATGTGTCTGTCCTCTGTGAGCTCCTGCACTCATACACAGAGACATACCCTTTATACATAATTGAAAATAGTCAATTCTTTTAAAAAATAAATAGTCCTTTGAACACATGGATAAAAACGAAAAACTTCTAGTAAGGTTGATCATAAAAGGATATAAATAACAGTATCAGGAATAAGACAGCATCTAGAAGATGAAAAGGGAACACAGTGAATCCACATGATTCGATGGTTAGGCTAAAATGGACTGGTTCCTCAGAGAGCTCGGCTACCTCAGCTCACCCCAGTGGAGCAGACCGTCCCAGCAGGCCAGTCAAGGAAAGGAATTTGAAAATTCAAAATTCCCAAAAAAGAAACCTCTTTCTTACAGATGGCTTAACTGGAGAATTCTACCAAATGTTTAAAAGAAAATTAGTACCAACTACATGCAGTCTGATCCAGAAAATGTAAGACAGAGTGCTTTCTGATTTATTTTACAAAGCTAACATTGCCCTGACCTCAAAACCAGACAAAAGCTAGAACGAACATACACCAGGAAACTGACCCTCAAGAACAGAATTGGATAGACACTCAAAAACTATAGTAAGCCAAATTCAGCAACTTGTAATAAATATTTTACTATGGTCAGTTAATGGTCTCCAAAATTGTAAGTATTTTCAATATTTGAAAACCATTCAAGGTAATCCAGAATACTAATAGGCTAAAGGAGAAGAATCGTGTCATTGTCTCAATGAATGCAGAAAAAGCATTCAATAAAATACAACATACAACAACAGACATTCTAGGAAGACAGCTGTGGAGAAGATGTTGTTGCCCCAAGAAAGAGCACCCACAGCTGAATGGTCCATTGCTAATATCATATGTAATCCCCCAAAAGACCGAACTGGAGGAGATGGCTCACCCCAAGAAAGAGCATCCAAGGCAGCACATTGCTAATGCTGTATGTAACCGTGGAAACTGGGTGCTTTACACCCAAGATCAGCAGGCTGTCAAAGATGCTGGCTGTCATCACTCTGCTGCATAGTGTTCCTTGGAGGTTCTAGTAAATCTAATGAGGTAAGAAGGGAAACAAAAGCCTGACATATTGAAAGGAAAAAAAAAACCCATCCCTACTTATACACAGCATAAATATCAGTTGATAAAATCACAAGGAATCCACTAAAAAGAAAGAAAACCACAAAGAAATAAGAAGCTCAGCCAGGACAAAAGACATAACAATAACAAAGAAGAGGGGGCTACGTTGAGAGAGAGTGCAGGGAGGAAAATGGGAAGAGTTGGAGGGGGGAGAGGGAGGGTGGAGATGTTGCAAATACAGCACTTGTGTGAAATTGTCAAACAACTCAAAAATTTTTAAAGATACAAGTAAAATGTAAAAGTTTGTTGTTGTATTTTTATGTCAGTAAATGGAGACAGAAATTAGACATGATAACATTCATAATCACTCAAAAAGCAATAAAATACACAGGTATAAGAAAGTCTCATAAAGCATATATAGGAAGAGTGAACCGAAAAGCACAAAATGGTTGTGGAAGAAGCTGGAGTCCAAACAGGAGAGGCATACCATGTTCATCGATAGAAGACAGTGAGTTGTCAGGAATGAAGTGTGGTCCACCTCCCAGATGATGTCATGCATTTCCTACCAAAGTCACAGTGTGTATGCTTATGTGCATGCATGTGCGTGTGCTTATGCATGTGTGTGTGTGTGTGTGAGAGAGAGAGAGAGACAGAGAGAGAGAGAGAGAGAGAGAGAGAGAGAGAGAGAGAGAGAGAGAGAGAGATGGAGCATCCCTGTGATGCCAGTGCTAAGGAGGCAGAAGCAGGAGGAACACGAATTAATGAGACCTTGTATCAAAACAGATAATTTTGTAGATATAGAAGCATCGCCCATATTACTGTAAAATGTGTAAGGAAAGGTTCAGGAACTAAAGTAGCTACAGTGATGTTTGTAATGAGGGAAGTTGGAAGAATCAGCTGACTGCACTTCATAGGACATTTTAAAACTTTGTATTCAAGACAATAGCAGAGGGTGGAGGATTCCACTGAACAAAGAACCAAGAATAGGCATACAAATGGACTGAGCTATTGGAGAGGGTATATCAAAAGAAATTCTGAACACATAGGTCCCCACACTCATGTAAATACTCGGTAGTCTCAGTGCATTGATCAATTTCCCATTTTTGAATATATTACAAGATCTTGGTTAGAAACACATAGAACTTACTTGTATTATCCTTTACAAAATGATGGGACTCAAGATATCCTAAATTTAAAGTTGTAAGCTGTAATATTTAAAAGACAGCAAGATACTGTTCATGCCACAAAAGTGGTCATGGATGGGAACCTTGTATTTAGACTTTTATTTTTGACAGTATCGCCTTGAACATGGGGCCTATGGTCACATTCACCTCTACCACCCTTTTAAATCTCTCCATTACAGCCAGCCCCCTCCTTGCTGACTGACCCTTGTCCTACCCTCATGTCCCTCTTTTCCTACATTCTTTTCTGTCTTCTTTGTTCTTTGTAAATGTCAGGCTCTGCTCAGGCATTCTCACTGCTGTATGTTCATGACAGCAACATCCATGTCTTATTAAATTGAGTTTGCAATGCCAATAGCAAACTCACTAGATGGAATTGTCTTCATTAAGAAACCAAATTTGGAGTCTGGTTGTGTTTTAGCTTTAAAGAATGCATTTTAACAAATGTCTTGTGTGTCTGCATATATGCTCACATTACATACATATGCACATATTCCTATTGTGTTTGCCCTTTGCAAAATACATAGAATCTATCCCCTCAAATAACAGGTGGTTGTGCTGCCTCAGGTATGAATGACTGTGTCTAACATCATTTCCCACTAAATTATTCCGTGGATGCCAGATAAAATACTTGATTTCAGATTTGCGATTAGAAAAATTATTTTAATTCAAGTTTGAAGAATTCACGCCCGCCAATCATAAGAAACAGCTGGGTCACTTGTGTTACTGTATTGGCTGTGGTAGTGTCCAGTGTTTGCTAACTCAAATCTTGTCAGTACTGGATTCATCCATTTCTTAGGAGTTGTTCAGAAGTTTTATAATTGGAGAACTTTATAGAATGTGATTTACCCCCCTGGAAGAGAACTTAAAGGCTTCATATATTTATTCTGTACAGCATAACTAGGTAAGCTGGCCTACACAATGATGTAGTGTTCTATGCAAAAGTACTTGCTGTAAGATGAATTCTTCTAGCCACACACTCTATGCTTCCTACCTATAAATACCAAACCATCGTTGAATGCTGGTGTGTGTGTGTGTGTGTGTGTGTGTGTGTGTGTGTGTGTGTGTGTGTGTGTAGTATGTTTTTCTAAGGAAGGTAGCCAGTAGAATCTCCCTTTTTGGTAGAGACTCCAGCCTTGACTCTAGTTCTATAAAGCAGGGTGTGATGGGTGAAAAATTCCCAGATCCCATGACCTCATGATGGCAAAACACTTACCTGTATAATCTTAAGGAATTAGCATGCTGTGGCATGGTATTCTCAGTCACAATGTAGCAAAACCACTTGTCAATTTCACTAAAGAGTCACTAAATGCCCAATGGACAAGGCATTTGCTAGTTGCTGTGGAGAGTGAGCTGGTCAACAAACAGGCAGACACTGCTGAGGTACATGGTAGCAATTTCATCATGGAGGTTAGAAGACAGCATGATACAAGCCAATGACAGAAACAAGAAAGAAAATAAAAGTGTTTACAGAAAGTCAGCTTAGTCTTGGTGTGTGTGTGTGTGTGTGTGTGTGTGTGTGTGTGTGTGTGTGTGTGTGTTTCATTTGGAATCATTGGATTCTCAGGCAGGAAATGGATTAGTATTATAGACTAGAACCACATAAAGAGACCTGTATGCCAGAGTCCTTGGGGTTCTGTATAAATGACATCCCCATCTAACAGTGGAGTTGGCATAAGTTCAGATGAGACTGTAGAAGGCAGAAATAACCTTTGGGTCTTTTATTGTTTTAGTTATAATAATAAGTAGCAGTACTTTTTACTAGTATTCATTGCTAAGAATAAAAAGGTGGGAACTGAAGGAACAAATGGAGGGGCTTTAGTCACTGTCAGAAGGTGGGGACAATTCTAGGGGGAGGGAGGCCATCCTGGTCATCCCATGCTCTCAGCCTTAATAGTGTTCAGAAGATGAAATGAAGAGCTATTTGGAAAGGAAATAAGAGTCCAGAGATGTTTCCAACTGAGAGTCTTAGCTTTTCTCTGAAAGAAAGTGTCAGCTACTGAGAACAAGTGAAATTAGACATATTGCTGGGAACTTGAAGACCAGGAAAAGTATTTCTGACAGTTCCTGGTTGTACCATGATGTCATGTCACCAAGAGGTGACTCGGGAAACTCTTAGCAAAAGGGGCTGATCTGAAACCTCAGCCTGAGGTAGTGGGCAGAGAGGATCCCTCCTTACAGCAAGACCAGGGCTGCCCTGCCCATGCTGTCACAGTCAGGAATGTGGAAGCATTCCAGTGCCAGCCAGCTGCTACTGTGGTCAGCCTGGGTTCCAGACCTGAGAGAAGCTGAGTGAAGGAGCCATCTCAGAACTCTGGAGGAGTAGAGGGATATAAGGGGGGATGGGGACAAGTTCCCAGAGAATTAGAAGATGCCATAGGCTAGTAGAGATGAGGGCTGTGGTTTAAATACTTGGTGCTGGAATACTGCCAAGTGTCTGCACTGGGAACATGTGAAGCCAGGAAGAGGGACGTTGGAAGAAGGGAGTGTGGAAACAATCATCACAAGAATGTCATGGGTATCTGGAAGGGCACTTAGGGAGTCTGGGAAGCAAGCCCAAAGCAGCACCAATTTCTCAGAGACTTCGGAGGTTATGCCAGGAGAAGGTGAGCTCAGCTGCCATTAATTTTCTAAAAATGGGTTGAAGAAGTGACAACCAAATTCTGTGGTCTGGTCAGATGCTGAGTCATCATGTAAAACTTTCTGTCTAACTTTCGGGCAGTCTGCAAAGAAGTTCCCACGCATTCCATCACAGACTTTGCCATGCACCATTCTGAAAATTTTAAATGGGAACTTGGGGATGTTAAAGGAGCTCATCAAAGACCCAGATGTTTGTAAAGATGAGGTGGCCTGTCTTATACGGTGTTGTTGGACTGACCTCCCTAATACAGGAATAATAGATAAGCAAGGTTCTAGTCCAGACTGGTTTACACCCACATTCACTTTGGGTTGAGTGATACTTTATCATGCCCGGGGTTTTGCACTATGGCATGGATGTTCAGCAACGCTGTCCACTGTGTAAAATACACACACACACACACACACACACACACACACACACACACACACACACACACACACACACACATTCAGTTTCTGATGAGGGTCCCATCTGTCATGACCAGCCCTGCTGAGAAAGGCCTCTCTGTAGTAGGTGAAGCTGCTGATAGTTAACAATGTCTGTCCGTTGAATGTCTCATGATAACCAACTCACACTGCAGTGTGGCTATACCATGAGCAATGGGTCCACCAGCTTTTCCCTTACAATATGTAACACTATATTCTGATCCATTACCATAATCATATATGTGAACTTTGAAACCTGAAGGTGTTTCTTGCAGGGACCTTTAAAGTTCCAACTAAATCAAGTCGGTTTTTTTATTATTTTTTTAAGGATTTTTTCACAGTTGCCTTTTAGCCTTAAGGAATTTTGCTATTTTTGTCTCATTACAGGTAATGTATGAAATTGGTGGAGCAGTTGAGAGAAATAAAGACTCCCTTTCACAGAACCTCCTGTTTGTAATGAAAAGTAAGTTGATTTTCTCCCCACACTTATTTCTGATTTCGGTGATTTCCTGTAAAATGTGCTATCAGCCAAAGGGCAGTTGGAACATCATTTACTCTCCAGTGTTCAGAATAATGAGTGTGTTGTACATTGATTTGGAGTTCCAAAGAAACTAGAATTTGACTAAGCTTTTAGCAGCAGACAGGCGAGTAAAACACCTTTACTATGTCAGTGCATGAATATAAAACAGCACGTCTGTAGAGACAAATGAGGATGAATGGGGTTTCCAAACTTATTTAGGGCACAGAAGGGTGAATGCCATTGCTAAAGATGACTCCAGGTCACAACTAGAGTGGTAGTCATCTTTATATACTTTCAGTTATGAAGTATTAATGCCCACTACGTGGGAAGCTAATCAATGTAAACATATAAATACATACATATGTACATTTATTGGCTCCTATTTAGTGTGTATTAATATTATATATGTATATAAACTATGATTCCATACAATATGTGATACTATATTCTAATATCTTACCATAATCATGTATGTTTGATTCTTTCTGTTCTAGTAATTGCTTTCTTTTTTAAATTTTTTATTTTAATTAGAAAGAAGATTATTTTACATGAGAATCCCAGGTCCCTCTCCCTCTCCTCCTCACCTGTTCTCCCAACTAACACCCTACCTATCCCATACCCTTTCTGCTCCCCAGGGAGGGTGAGGCCTTCTGTAGGGGTCTTCAGAGTCCGTAATATCCTTTGGGATAGGGCCTAGGCCCACCCCCTTGTGTCTAGGCTCAGGGAGTATCCCTCCATGTGGGATGGACTCCCAATGTCCATTCCTATGCTAGGGATAAGTACTGATCCACTACAAGGGGCCCCATAGATTTCTAAGGTCTCAGACACCACATTCAGGGGGTCTGGATCAGTCCCATGCTGGTTTCCCAGCTATCAGTCTGGGGACCAAGAGCTCTCCCTTGTTCAGGTCGGCTGTTTCTGTGGGTTTCATCAGCCTGGTCTGGACCCCTTTGTTCATCAGTACTCCTTCTCTGCAACTGGATTTCAGTTCAGTTCAAGGTTTAGCTGTGGGTGTCTGCTTCTACTTCCACCAGCTGCTGGATGAAAGCTATAGGATGGCATATAAATTAGTCATCACTTTCTTGGTAGACCCTGGTGATGCATATGTTTCTGGTAGCCTATTAAGGAAGGGTGAAGTCCCCAGCTGAGGCAGAGCCATCTGTCTTTTCTGGAAAGGCAACTCAGGCTTCTTGAAGTGGGCAGATGCTTTGAACTGGAGTTCAGACATCTGCATCACCACTGACTCAGGGCGTCTCCATCCACGTCACAGCCTCATAGCCATGATGCACTGTTTACACAGTGGGTCTCTCCACTGGCCTCTCAGTCACACAGCTGTTGTGAGTTCTCTGGGCTGAGACACTGCAGATGAACAGAGGTGAGGATGAAAACACAAAGAAAGGCAGACTTGATATTCTTGTCCTCTCTTATTTTCTAGGAAGTACGGACCTCTTATTACAGTTATTGCAGCTTTCACTGTTAATGCTCTTCTCTTTCAGTCTCCATTTGAAGTTCTGATAGACAGAACACGTCTTAGACATTAACACAATGCTTTGTTTCATTTATGTATTTCACAACAGTAGACTACATATGTACACAGAATGAGAAAATGATGGCTGGGGATGTTTTCATCTTGCTTGTCTTATAGAGTGCCTATATCTTAAACTTTTTTCTTTTGTTAACAACTTAATTCAGTTCCAAGGAAACATGGGTAACTGTTGCTTAGTTCTCAGCAGGAGGACTGAATTTACAATATGCTCCGGCGTATTTGTGATTCATATGTGAGACGATGGGTGCTTCCTGTGGAGGGCACAGAAGGTGTGTCAGACTTTGTTAACTTTGCAGTTAACCAGCTCTGCTGGCACAACAGGACAGTCAGTAGCTCTACACCATGCAAAGATACACAGCATCGCACCTATAACAATATGTGTACAGGCACACGTGGTGGCCACACTTGGCCTACAAACTGCAGTTACATATGTCATCATGCCAGCAAAAGAAGGTTTCCCACCAGCAGTGGCATTCTACTCTAACAGCCCCCTTTCCCTTTTATGAATTATCCCTGTGTTAATGGATAAGGCCTGTCCATCAGATCCCAGTCCTGCCAGCACCCACCTCTTTTTGATAGGTTCACCGATTCTGAGCACTTGCGGACAACTGGCCTTCCAAAACCTCTCCAGTGATCATGGTCCTCATTGCCAATGTTGAGTCAGCAATTAGTTCTGCTGAAGAATTGGCAACGAGAACTGCCAAGGCCAGGGGCTGGGTGAGCTCTTATTTCTGTGGTAGTATTTTGGTTACAAATGTTCAGAACTTTGAAAATCTCACATATACATTTAGATGATGATGATGATGATGATGATGATGATGATGATGTGTAGACATGTACTAAAGGTAACAAATTAATCCTGAAACCTGTGACTTTAACCCCAAATCCCAACATTCCCTTTAGATTGTTTCTTCCACAGTCTCAGCCCCCCCTTCTCTGATAGTTCTGTCTTCCTGCTTGTTCACTAATGTAGTGAATTTTCACTAAAGATATTTTACACACACACACACACACACCAAATATGTGTGGTTTGCTGTTTTGTGTGTGGAAAAAGGTAGAAACAAACCCACTATGCTGTTGAACATTGTGGAGTGTCTGATGGGCTGAACATGAACCTAAGT
Organism: Cricetulus griseus; assembly: GCF_003668045.3. Taxonomy (NCBI): domain Eukaryota; kingdom Metazoa; phylum Chordata; class Mammalia; order Rodentia; family Cricetidae; genus Cricetulus; species Cricetulus griseus. The sequence goes on along the minus strand of NW_023276807.1, from coordinate 70,078,499 downwards.
AGTTATGAAAATTATTTTAAATTTTGCAGTAAACTTCCAGATATGGATCCTGTCATTTTCACTGTGCTTTTAAAAAGTCACTTGAACTGAGAAAGTATCTACACATACACACCAGTAGTGGAAGGCTCCTCTCAGATTCTTAGCCAACACACACATTATTGTTTCTAAGTTATTCAAAAGGTTCAGAATACAAAACCCACCTGCTGGAGGTCTGGCCCTACCTGGAGTAGCTGGACAAGGTCTCATAACCCCAGACTGTTAGATGTGAGTAGTCTGGTATCAGAATGGATCACCTCGCCTCACAGCTGAACTCAAATGGACTTTTTTGCTACTATAACCTAATGGCAGATGCAACAGAAGGAGGTAGAGCCAACATGGTGTTTAAACATGTCTCTGAACAGGGTTAGCATGGTGGAATGTCTTCTAGATGGGATAGTTATTTTCTTGAAGGGGGAATTGCTGCCCAAAGCTCATGTTTTTATGACTGTGCCAAGTACGCAAAAGCTTGTCAGGTCTGAGCTGGTAAGATTCAGTGCTGACAACCCAGACAGGAGGACATGTGCTACATTGAGAGCCAACAGCCAAGAGCTCTGGTTGGGAAGCTGTGATCAAGACTCAAGCCAAGGGTGATGAGAGCCGTACCTGTCAGGAGAAATGAATGCTGGTGGACATAACATAGAACCCAGGAAAAAGTAGTCTCCACTGTCCACTGTATCAACGACATTGTCCACACAGAATGGGGGAGGGGTGCTTCCATGGGGAGTGAGCCTAACGTTTGGCGGTGATTTTTAATGCCATTTACAATGTTCATTTATTTATCTCCTAGCAAGTGAAAATGTTGTGATCAGTCATTTGTTCCAGTCAAAACTGTCACAAATGGGATCGCTCATATCTTCCTACCCATCATTTAAATTCCGAGGACACAAATCCACCATACTCAGTAAGAGAACTGCCTCTTCAATGATTGGAACAAACAAGAATTACCTAGAACTTAGCAAGGTAGGAGTTTTGTTGTTCTTACTTTTGGGGTATTTAAGTTTACTTAGTACAATCTCTTCTCTCTTAACACAGTGGAAAGACACTCACATTCTGACAGAAGGAATTAAAGGGGAAGATGCTGGCCTGGTTGCCTTTATGTTGCTGTGACAAACACTGTGACTAAAAACAATTTAAGGGAGAAAGGGTTTATGTCATCACACTTCCAAATCCCAGTCCATACCTGAGGGACATCAGGGCAAAAATTCAAGGCAGAAATCTGAAGCAGAGACCTAGATGGGGAGTGCAGCTTTCTGACTCACTCTCTGGCTGGCTCACTGGTTTATCTTAGCTAGGTTTCTCATACAGCACAGCACAGGGCCACTTGTCCAAGTAATGATACCACTCACAGTGGGCTGGACTCTCTTACACTGAATAAGACAACCCCTCACAGGCCAACTGATAAAGATGGTTACTCAATTGAGAGTATTTTTTTTCAGGTGCCTTTAGGAAGAGTCAAGTTAACAGTCAATTCTAACTAAGATAAGTAGCTCCCAAGGTTATAACTACTGAGAGGACACAGGAAGAAAGGTTCATTATAGTGACAATTTAGTGTGAGCACAGTTTTATAGTGATAGCATTAGCTGTCTGTGAGACATCTTTCTGATTTTCATCTTTATAACCATCTTTTTGGATGGATGCAAAGTAAGTTCAGGGCCCTTGGATTAGAAGAAGTAAACTCTCTTAGATTATCAGTCTGAGTGTTTCCAAGGTTTGGGGTCTGTAAATGATAAATTGTCATTGCTCTTATTTTCCCAGTACCATAATGCTTCCCACTGTGTGTTTGTAGACTTTGAGCTTGCTTTTGTATTACCCTAATTGATAGTATGTTTCCTCCACACAGGTTAGATTTATGACTAAAGGTTCCATTTCTAAAAGGGAACTAAAACCTCCATGCAGAGTTATTTCAAGTGCAGTGGCAATGGATATGCACTGCCTTGTTTCTTGAGAACACAAATGCAGATTGCTTTCCAGTCTCTTGCTTGTGTCTACCAAAGTATAGAAGAGGATATGCATAATTCAGAAGGGGTTGAGAACAATTGATTTTGGAAATGCAGTTACTGAGGCAGGTTGAAACATACATTAGCTTTCCAGGTCAAAGGAAAGTATAGTTTAAAATGCTGTGCTTTTTGAAAAGTGACGGATTTGTGTGTGTATGTGTGTGTGTGAACTTGTGTATAAGTGTGTATGTATGTGTGTGTACATGTTCATATACTTCCACATGTATATTATATACTCATGGGAATTTTGTGAGTGTGTATATGGGTACCTGTGTGTGTGTATGTATGTGCATTATGTTTCTGTATGCATCTATATGTGTGCACATGTATGTGTATCTATGTGTGTGTATGTATGCATATATATGTGCATTATGGGTATGCTTTTGTGTAAATGTGTGTATGTATGCACATTGAGTTTGTGCATGAACATATATGAATATTCATGTGTGTGCCTGTCTATGTATATGTGTATTTGTGTATGTGTTAGTGCTTGTGTGTATGTGTGTGCCTGTGTGTGTGTGTGTGCACAGCATACCTATGTGTGTGAATACTTGTGTGTGTTTGTGTACATGTATATGTGTGATTGTATATGTATGTTTGTATATGTATATATGTGTCCATGCCCGTGTGTGTGTGTGTGTGTGTGTGTGTGTGTGTGTGTGTGTGTGTGTGCCTGTGTGTGAATGTGCCTTTAGTTGGCGGGCCCTAGGATCAGTGACCCTTAGGCAAGTTGCAGAATTAGACTTGGAAGGAATCTCCTCTCACAGCCCAGGGAAAGTCATCTCTACATTAGAAAGACAAGGGTTCCCTGTGGGAAGAGCTTGATTCCAAGGGTCTCAGCATCTCTGGCCTCTCCCTTTTCATTCAGACTGCACATCAACAGTAAGAAATCACTATACATATCTAAACTGTAATTTTTAACCTCAGTTATTAAGTGCTTGAGACCTGGGTGCCATTTGACTTTCCCTGAAGGACTAGAGAAGAGGTATAATTCACAGTAGTCAGCTGTCCATGAAGAGCAAACTTGCACCACCTCCAGGGGTGGAGGCATAATTGTCACATTCCTTAAACTCTTTGCTCCCCATTGTCCTTGCTTTGCCTTTCAGCCTATCCTAGGCCTGTACATCTACCCCGTGGGCCAGAAGCATGGCCATTTCGCCCATTCCTTAACTGGGCATGACGTTGGCATTGAATTTGTATAAGCAGGTTGATGCTGGCTAAGTGTTTCATTTTGCATTCCCTTGTCAGTTGCAATGAATCACTACCCTGCATAGCTCATCTTAATGGAAGGAAATGAGCCACTGTCCTCCTGGTACCAAACAGATGATTGTATTTCATTAGCTGCTGCCCTCATCACACTCCCAAGCAGATAATTGTGTTTCATCAGAATTTTTTTTCTTCCACAGTGTTAAGAGAAATGATTTTAGAGTGGTGGATATGTTAGTCTACACCCTTGTGGTTCTTTGAAATGTAATGTGGCATCTTTCAACCCCTTGTGGGATTTAATTAATTACCTCCTGCCCTTTATTTATTCACTCAACAGCACCATTTTCACTGTCTTTTACATTTTCTCATTATCACTTAATCTTTGCTATATATGACTTTTTTTCTTTTAAAAGCTGGTTTTATTGTTTATCAAAGCACACAGTTTTCTGTCAGTTTCCAAGGATAAACACCTTACAAACCCACCCCTTTTAACAGTTGAGAAAAATAAAGGATGTGGGGAAAAACCCAAGAATGCATCAAACCCACATATCTGTGTAATGATAATTGTCTTAAAGTTAAGAGAGCAAAGTAACAACTATTAGAACAAAATTATAATAAAATACCATCTTTTAACCCCAGGATAAGCTACATTTCACAACTAATATGAACAGCTAGTATATAGCAGGACACTGTAGGGAACCTCCTGTATTGATCTAACCTGTCTTTGCTATGGGTGGTAGGCAGTGGCAGTTTAAGTAAGAGCCCTGAGCATGAAAGGTTAGCACCAGTGACTGTTACCTTACCCACAGCTGTCCATTTCCCAAACTCACAGTGACATCACCAAAGTCCTTTGGTCCTGACTTCTATGACCTCTGGTTTATGTATCTGTCTGTAAGTGCATTAACATGAGCATAAATCCTAATTTCTCTTTTTTTCTTTCCAAACCAGAAGCTAATATGATAAATCTGTCCTCATTGTCACCCCCTACAGTTATTAAAAAAGAAGGGACCTTCAACTTTCCTACAAAGGCTGGAGCGTGGAGACCCTGTCACCACTGCATCACAACTCACGGTTAGTGATGTTCAGATTTAAAATCTCTGTGTTCGTTTCAAGTGCAATGTGTTAATGTTACAGTTTGTTTTCCACTTCTAATGCATTGAATACCTTCAGAAGGAAGGGCACACACATATTGCACATTTGCACACGAGCACAATAAAATGTGCAATTTACAAACATGTCACGGATTGAGTTCAGAGATCCCTCTTTAGCCTGCTTTGTGCTCCCACCCACTGTCTCTCTCTTGGGAATCAGCTACGTTCTTCTCTTTCAACAGAAATCTCTGGCAGACATCACGGGGAAGCTGCAGAGGGGCAGCCCACACTTCATCCACTGCATCAAGCCCAATACCTCACAGCTGCCTGGTGTGTTTGATCACTTCTACGTGTCTGCCCAGCTGCAGTACCTCGGTGTCCTGGGTCTAGTGAAACTGTTCCGCTATGGGTACCCAGTCCGCCCTTCCTTTGAGGACTTCCTGTCCAGGTCAGTCTTGAGCTGTTGTTCTGCCCTCTGTGGAGATGCCACACTGATACTGTTTCAAGAAAAACCCTCTCTTGATTGTTATTATTATTGTTTTGGAGCATAACTTTCAGGGATTCTACTGTCTTGTGAAAACAAGATAATCTGGTATTCAGTGAAGAGTGACAGAAGATTATGTATAAAGTGACCAAACATACTGAGGACAGGACTTTGGAAACCATTTGGTCCCTTCATATGTGGCTATCCATGGACATAAAGATTTTATAAAATTATGACATGCAGTATTTGCATATCATTCATTACTATGGTTGTTATAAATGTGGTTATTTTTTCCTTTATCTTATATGAAGAAAATTCAGTTCAGATGAAAGTTACCAAACAACACAGGTGGAGCACTGACTCCTTGTTTGTGTAACTGGAGGTCTACTGGTATGTCACAGAGAACCTATTTGTATGTTGTTTGTGGCCATTTTTTCATTATACCATCACAGAGATGGTAAACACAGTGTAAGATATAGGTAAGGTATTTTTTTTTATTATTTGGCCCTATGGAGAAGTTTGTTGACCCCAATATAAGATAATTTCAACTCAAAAGCACTATGTTGCTAAACAGTGCACTGAGAAGGGGAGGGAATGTTGGGAAATGGAGATGTCTCTGCAGGGACGAGCCCACTTGCACATGCCTTTACCACAGCAGTTTGCTATGAGTACTTACAACTTCTCCAAAGCTGCACCAGGCTTTAGGGCTATGTATTTGCTCATTAGTATTGTGTGATGCTTGTGTATGTGTGTTGAGGGAGGCGTATGTTTATTTGCATATTCATATGGAATATGTAAATTTGGAAATTTCCAATTTGGAAAGACTGATTGGCTGGCCAGCAAACTCCTCGGGCACCTCTGTTCCTGCTTCCCCAGTAGTGGGATTGTAGGCACCTCCTGGTTTGTCTGGTTTTTTTTCTCATGGATGCCGGTGACCCAAACTCAGGTCCTCATGCTTGAGGGAGATGGTGCTTCAGTGAGAAGTGTCCCACATAGGCTCATGTATTTCAATAGTTAGTCTCCAGTTGTTGTCACTGTTTAGGGAGATTATAAAACCTTTAGGAGTTGCAGCTTTGCTGGAGGAAGTTTATGACTAAGGGTGGGCTTTGAGGGTTTTTAACCTCACCCCACTCTAAGTTCACTCTCTCTTCCTTCTGTGTAGTTAAGATGTGTTCTCAGCTTCCTCTTTAATCCCCAATGGCTTCCCCATCATTGTTAACATCTAACACTCTGGACCCTTAAGCCACAATAAACTGTAAGTTGTTTTTATGGTGTTTTATTACAGCAACAGAAGAGCAACTAATATCAGAGGCAAGGGCTAACTCAACCAACCATCTTCCCAGGCCACTCCATCTATCCTTAATGTTTTTACCTAACCATTAACCTTAGTCTGATTTTAAGAAAATCAATAATCTTAATAAATCTACTTTAAAGAAAGCAGTTGGTGAATATTAATTTAGCTTACTAAATACATGCTAATGGGCACTTGCTTGGTCTGGAGCTTTGGTCCAGTGCTTTGCTATGGTGCTATCTTGGCTTGAAGATGCTCGAAGTCTAGTGGACAGATACAGGCATGCACAGCTAAGCAGAAGGCAGGGCTTTGCAATGGAGTATGTTCCTTATGTCATAGAAGCACAGGAGAGAGGCCACACAGAGCTGACTTTCAGGTGAAGTTAGGATTAATCTTGGTAACGATGATAATAGTGTTTATAGCTATTTTTATAGACTGTCCTATAATTTATAGGGAATAATTGCAAAGTTGGGAATTAGGTAGGAGTAAACTAAGCTTGAAAATAGGTGTGAACTTTATGAGACTTGGATGAGAGTGGTGGGGCATATTACGGGTTATTGTTCATTGGAATCTCTCTTTACCCATCTTTGCCTATTTCCTAAGTAGAAATCAAATCAGTCATCAGGGATATGTTGCTTTAAAATGCGTCTATAATTTTTCTTTCTTTTTTAAAATAAATTTTAAGTTAGAAACAATCTTATTTTACATGTCAGTCCCAGTTTCCTCTCCCTCCCATCCCCCCATCCCCCCATCGACCTGCCCATCCCATCCCCCATCCACTCCCCAGGGAGGGTGAGGCCTTTCCTGAGGGATCATCAAAATCTGTCAAGTCATTTGGGGCAGAGCCTAGGCCTTCCCCTGTGTATCTAGGCTAAGAGAGTATCCCTCAATGGGAAATTGGCTCCCAAAGTCAATTCGTGCACTAGGGATACATCCTGGTTCCTTTGCCAGAGGCCCCATAGATTGCCCAGTGCTCCTAGCTGACACCCATGTTCAGTGGGCCTGGTTTGGTCCTATGTTAGTTCCCCAGGTGTCAGACTGGGGTCCTGAGTTCCCACTTGCTCAGGTCAGCTGTTTCTGTGGGTTTCCCAGAGTGGGCTTGACCTCTTTGTTGATCACTCCTCCCTCTCTGAAACTGGATTCCAGGAGTTTGGCTCAGTGATTAGCTGTGGATCTCTGCTTCTGCTTCCATCAGCTACTGGATGAAGGCTCTAGGATGATATTTAAGGTAGTCATCATTCTCATTATAGGAGAAGGGCATTTAAGGTAGCCTCTCCACTATTGCTTAGGTTCTTATTTGGGGTCATCCTTGTGGATCTCTGTACAATTCCCTAGTGCCAGATTTCTCTTTAAACCTATAGTAGCTCCCTCTATTGATGTGTTTCTTTTCTTGTTCTCCTCTATTCCTCTCCCCACTCAATCTTCTTGATCCCTCATGTCCTCCTCCCCCCTCCTCTTCTCCCGTCCTCTTTCTCCTACCCCCCTCCAATGCTTCCAATTTGTTCAGGGGCTCTTGTCCCTTTCTACTTCACTGGGAGACTGTGTGTGTGTCTCTCTTATGGTCCTCCTTGTTTCCTAGCTTCTCTGGAGGTATGGATTGTAGGCTGGTAATCCTTTTCTCTTTGTCTAATATCTAATATGAGTGAGTACATACCATGTTTGTCTTTCTGTGACTGAGTTACCTCACTTAGGTAATTTGCCTGCGAATTTCAAGATTTCATTGTTTTTTTGCATTGTGTAAATGTACCACATTTTCTGTATCCATTGGTTGAGGGGCATCTAGGTTGCTTCCAGGTTCTGTCTATTACAAATAATTCTGCTATGAACATAGTTTAACAGATATCCTTGTTGTATGAATGTGCATCCTTTGAGTATATGCCTAAGAGTGGAACTGCTGGATCTTGAGGTGGACTGGTTCCCATTTTCCAGAGAAACCACCATACTGATTTCCAAAGTGGCTGTACAAGTTAGCACTCCAACCAGCAATAGAGAGGCATTCCCCTTTCTCCACATTCTCTCCAACATAAACTGTCATTGGTGTTTTTGATTTTAGCCCTTCTGACAGATATAAGATGATATCTTAGAGTTTTTTTGATTTGCATTTCCCTGATGGCTAAGCATGTTGAGAAATTTCTTAAGTGTCATTTACCCATTTTAGATTCCTCTATTGACAATTCTCTGTTTTGGTCTGTACACCATGTTTTAAATGAATTATTTGATGTTTTGATGACTAGCTTCTTGAGTTCTTTGTATATTTTGGAAATCAGCTCTCTGTCAGATGTGGGGCTGGTGAAGATCTTTTCCCATTCTGTGGGTTACCATTTTGTCTTGTTGACTGTGTATTTTGCCTTACAGAAGCTTCTCAGTTTCAGGAGGTCCTATTTATTAATTCTCGATCTCAATGTCTGTGCTACTGGTGTTATGTTCAGGAAGTGGTCTTCTGTGCTGATTTGTTCAAGGGTATTTCCCACTTTCTCTTCTAAGAGGTTCAGTGTGGTTGGATTTATGTTGAAGTATTTGATCCATCTAGACTTAAGTTTTGTACAGGGCAATAGATATGGATCTATCTGCAGTCTTCTACATGTCCACATCCAGTTATGCCAGCACTATTTGTTGAAGAAGCTTTTTCCCCATGGTATAGTTTTAGCTTCTTTGTCAAAGATCAGGTGTTCATATGTGTGTGTGTTAATATCAGGGTCTTCAATTCGATTCCATTGGTCTACCTGTCTGTTTTTGTGCCAATACCAAGCTGTTTTCATTACTATAGCTCTATAGCAGAGCTTGAAGTCAGTAATAGTGATGCCCTGAGATGATCCTTTATTGTACAGGGTTGTTTTGGCACTGCTGGGTCTTTTGCTTTTCCATATAAAGTTGAGAATTGTCCTTTCAAGGTCTATGAAGAATTGTGCTGGGATTTTGATAGGGATTGCATTGAATCTGTAGATTGTTTTTGGTAAGATTGCCATTTTTACTATGTTGATCCTACCTATCCAAGAGCATGGGAGATCTTTCCATTTTCTGGTATCTTCTTCAATTTCTTTCTTTAATGACACAAAGTTCTTGTCATACAGGTTTTCACCTATTTGGTCAGAGTTACCCCAAAATATTTTATGTTGTTTGTGGCTACTGTAAAGGGTGATGTTTCTCTGATTTCTTTCTCAGCCCCTTTATTGTCTATGTATAGTAGGGTTACTGATTTTTTTTTTTTAGTTAATCTTGTATCCTGCCACTTTTCTGAAGGTGTTTATCAGCTGTAGAAGTTCCCTGGTAGAATTCTTCGGCTCACCTATGTAAACTATCATATCATCTGCAAATAGTGAAAGTTTTACTTCTTCCTTTCCAAGTTGTATCCCTTTGATCTCCTTTTGTCTTCTTATTGCTCTAGCAAGAACTTATTTTTCATGCATTATAATTGGCTTGTTAGACAGCCCTCCTGTACCATTAGGCACAAGTAAGTGGTCTTTGGGTGAATGAGTTGTAAACTCACCCACAAGTAAGTTGTGTTGTTTGTCTGTGTGTGTGGTGTGTGTGTGTGTGTGTGTGTGTGTGTGTGTGTGTGTGTGTGTGTGTGTGTTTAAGGTGAAAGCTTTATACTATGAAGAAAAACAAAGTATCCACATGTAAGTTTACAACTAAGTGATCCCCAAATGTATCCTAAGCCTTCAGAGTGGGAGTCAACATGGGTTGGAACCCAAGGGTGCTTTGGATCATATCTGTGATTCAATAGCAAAGGATGAATGGCAGTCCTTTGGGAAGTCATCTTCCAGCATCCTGCATTGTCTCAAGACCTTGAGCCTAGACAGATTAGAGTTTGTTCAGTGGAACTAACTGTATTTCTAGCTTGAAAGAGTCTCCCATAGCATGCATAATTGGATTCCTAGTGTAGCATATCTGAGCTTCAGCTTCTTAGTCTGTGTTTTGAGGGGAATCCTATGAATGAGCATCTCCCACAGGCGGCCAGAAATGTTGAAGTTGGTGAAGGGCAGATAACGCCTTGAAAACCCTGATGTAATCTCTTGGGGAAACTGCTGTTGTGTTTTGATGTCTCCTTGAAATGCAATTCCATTTTTTAAAAAAATAAATAATACAGAAAAAGTAAAATCCTCACCAAACCCTAACATCAATTTGCCAAGCTTCTTAGGGAGCCTTCCCCCAAGTTTGAGATATTTTGTGGCACAAGAGACAGGATTCGTCCACCAAAAGAAACAACACTCTCTTCTATTTGCTTGTTTGTTTAGTGAGGCTGTCTTAGGATTGTAGTTATCAATCAAGTCTGCATTAAGGGATTCCCTCAGAGATTCTCCAGGTAACTTTATTTTTCTTCCCGATGCTTATCACAGCAATGAGACATCTGAAATGCTGTGTCTTTACAGAATAGGAAGGGTGGGTGGGTGGTCATGACTCTCTGTGTGTGGTATGTGATATTATACATCATGATGATTTGAAATTTATTTTATTTTGCCTTTTGTATTTGTGCATCTCTCTGTCAGAGCCTACCTTAACAAAAATAGACTATGCAATTAACCTTTTGAAATTAAGTACAGGTTTTAAGTATATACTTCTTTGCAGATAATGGCTTTTTGGCAGGCAGGAACCATCTCTTATTGACAAGCTTTATAGGCCCCAAATAAATATCTCCAGGATCCAGACATATAACTTGATGGTGTTTGCCTAACATGTGTGAGGCTGTGGGTTCAATTCCAAGGGTACACACACACACACACACACACACACACACACACACACACACACACACAAATAAATAAATGTCTTCAGACAAAACCTGGCAGAGACAATTAACTGATGCTCAATTTATATTAAAAAGTTTTAGATAATAAAAATAATAACTATACTTTTGAATTTATAATAGATAAAGAGTTTTGGTGTGGAAAACACTATGAGTTAATCTGTGTATTCCTTTTAGCATTTTCTTATCGGAAAGGGATATGATTTCCTCTAGTCTTTGTTTTCAATAGCTGAGCAGAAATGGCATTATTAGCTTACTTCAACAGAAATGTCTCTCTGAATGTGACAAAAACACTGATATACAGAGAAATTACCAATCTCTGTGGAACTTGACTAAAATGCAATCAAAACCCTGCTGTCAATGAGCTGACTTGAGTAATACTCCTTGCATATTCAGAAGCTCACCTGCACCCTGGAATGACCCCAGGCAAGGAAGCAATGTTATAAAAACTAAGGCCTAGAGGTAGAGTTTAATAGAAAACACTTGCTGGGGAAATTCTAGATAGCAGTTTATGTCACTCCCATGCAAAACAGAACTTTTTGAATTCTACTTAAATATGGCATAAAATATCTCTCTTTTGACCACAACCAGCTTATCCTAACTGTGAGAAAACTAAATCCCTTCAAAGCAAAAGATTCACCCCAAAATTGTCAGATGGAAGGAAGGAGAAAGTTGTCCAGTTTTGCAGTTTGGAAGTAAACAATGGCTTTTCTAGGTAACATTTGATATTTTGGAGTTACAGCATGATGGTACATTGACAAATGCCCACAAGAACATCTTGGTGTGCTGGATGGAAGACATGGTGCCTTAGTTTGCTTTCTATTGCTGCAACAAAATTCCATCATCCAAAGCAACCTGAGGAGGAAAGGGTTATTTTATCTTATAGCTTGTAGTCCACCATGAAGGGGAATGAGGGCATGAACTTAAGGCAAGAACCTGGAAGCAGGAACTGAAGCACATGCCTTGAAGCAACACTGCCTACTGGCTTGCTGCCCATGGCTCTCTCAGCTTGTTTTTTAATACAACATGGGGAGAAACACATGCCTAGGGATGGTACCACCCCGAGTGGGCTAGGTCTTCCCATATCAATCATTAGTTAAGAAAATGCCCCCACACACTTTTTTACAGGCCAATCTGATGGAAGCATAGCATCTGATACCTAGTCTAAAGTGCTTACCTTCTCTATCCAGCTCTTTGAGGAGAGGTTTGCTGTCACTTCTTTGCACCCTAACAGGGGCCTGGGTCCATGCCTCTCTGTAGCAAGAGTGACTAATCTGAATCTCCATTTCAAGAGCTTTCTCCACTGCTGTCTCATTATTTAATTTGTGAGACCTTCCATCACAGCATTGTAAAAGTCACCTCTCGCCAACCTATTCTGTTGACTATCACCACCAACAAAACACCAACAGTGCAAAGTGTGTGCTTTATAGCCAAGTTTTCTTACATTTGACTGGGGCTCACCTCAAATCAGCTGTGAAGCTGGTTTTGCTTCATGGCAGAATCCAGGTTTCAGCATTAGTTTGGATTCAGACCATGCCTTTAGTGGACCAGAGGGAAAAGATGGGCCCATTATTCTCTCAAATTCAGTTGAAGCAGCATCTAAAAGCTAGGACAAGACTCTACCTTACAAGAAGGCTACATAAAACACAAAGGAGAGTGTGCACATCCTACCTTGGTCATCATTGCCTTGTTAGTCCATCCCAAACTTAGTGGCACAAAATAAAATTTTATTCTTCCTTATTCAGTTAGTTGGGATGATGGCTTTGTTCCCACAGATGTAGCCAGACAGCAGGAGAGCTGGTACTGGAGCAAGCCTGCCTGGTCTAGATGTAAGAGCATTACTTCACCCACATGTCTGGTGCCTTGCTGTTGGCAGAGTTTTTCTGTGTCTCCCGAATAACCATTCAGAGATGTATCATTATGTATAATGCTGGACCAATATCTCAGGCTTGTTACTAGCTAACTCTGACAACTTAAGTTAACACATTTCTTAATCTACGTTCTGCCACGTGGTGTTACCTCTCTTCCATCTTGTAAATCCTGTTTCCTCTCCTTGTCTTGATGGTGACTCCTCTGGCTCAACCCTTCTTTTTCCCAGTGTCCTTAGTCTGATTCTCCTGACTAACCTTACCCTGTCCAGCTATTGGCCAATGAGCTTCTCTAGTAACCCAATCACAGCCACATGTATTCACACAATGTAAAGGAATATTCCACACCTTGCTGTCCCACTGTGGCAGTCTCTCTAGCAGAGCAGCCCATATTTCTTACCTTGGTAAAAAGCTCCCAAGGGACGAGAAAGGAAGCTTTGATCCTTCGCAGTTAAAGTGGAACAAGTTCTCCTTCTGTTCTGTGAGGCACAATGGTTAAGGTAGAATAGAAGCAATTGGTTCGGTCACACTGGGACAAGCTTCTGTGTCTTTAAGGGTGACAAGGTGATATTCTAATATATGGGAGTGAAGGAAAACCCTCCACAGGCAGACCTCAGGTGTGAACTCAAGTGATTTACATGGCTTTCCAGTTTATACAATTAACTCCATGTGTTAGAAAACATCATACTCCCAAGTATTTATGAAATTGTAGAATACAAGGATGTAGCACAATAAATTTTTTAAAAACCAGAGAATGATATTGGGGTTTAAGCTACAAGCTGAAGATCAGAGAAGCAAAGCAGCCAAGATCTTGCCTCTAGCCAGCTGAAATGGCAACATTGTCTCCACGAATCCTCAAAGGCAAAGGCTCTGAATTCCTGTCTCCTCATCCTTATATTCCTTTCTCGGTCCAGCCATATCCTCCTGTTTCCACCTCTCTAGTGCTGGGGTTAAAGGTGTGTGATCCCAAGTGGGAGGATCAAAGGTGTGAGCTCTGTTACTCTTCACTCTTGTGGAGGTCAAGGTGACCTTGAACTCAGAGAGATCTGTCTGCCTTTCTCCTGAGTCCTGGAATTAAAGGTGTGTGCCACCACTGCCTATTTTCTATAGCTAACTAGTGTGGCTGGCTTTGCCAACTGATATCCAGTGGCTTTATTAGATCAATTTATCACCACATAAGGAAGGAAATATCAAAAGCTATGTCACCTCCCTAAAAAAGCCAAGCAAGCATGAGTTCAACCCCAGCACCCAAGGGAAAGATCTGGGAAAGGTAGGTCATGCTTAGAATTCCAGCTCTGGGGAGTCAAAGACAGGATGATCCCTGGTGTTTGACAGCTAATGTGACTAATCTACTTAGAGACCATAGGGTGCAGTGAGAAGCTGTCTCAAATGTTTCCTGGGGAATGACACCCAAGGATAACCTCTGGCCTACACACTCACAAACTCATGTATACACAAAAGAACATGGAGGCACACACACACACACACACACACACACACACACACACACACACACACACCAAAAAAATCTGTGTGTGTGTGTGTGTGTGTGTGTGTGTGTGTTGAGAAGTCTTTCAAGAACTTACCTTGTCTAGCCCAGCCATCTTTCTCAGTGATTTCTTTAATACTCTTCCTGCCGCTGATGCTGTGATCCCTATCATCTTATACTATGCTGTGACTTGACAGTGATGGTGCTGGACACTCAAGGATCCTCCTCCCAGAAGCGGACAGTCACTTGGGTTGCAGTTTGTCCTGAAAGCATCTCAAAGTGTCCTTGTGGCAGGCTGCAAATGCCAGGCCCTTTCAACACACCTTTAGTAGAAATGATATTTATAAGGTCGGGGGCATTAAAGCATCTGAAAGTTTTGATTGGCCAGTGATACATTTTCTTACAAGGCAATTTTTCCAAATCTGACTGTAATCGTTGTGCCAAATCTGTTGTGCTTATGTAAGATCTGGTGTAATTGGGAATAAGGGAGGCCTTTAATTTTCAGTGAAATATAAACTAAGAGAGAAGTTTATGTAATAGCTGGAAAGTCATTTCAACTCAAGTCTATTCCAGTGTGTCTTTATTTGTAACTTGGTTCATAGCTCAGTGGATTGAGGGTCAGTAGCTCCTCTATACTCTACTTTAAAAGTCTGCAGAGATTTCCTCTAGAGGCCCCAGCAGTAGGCACTGAAGACTAGGAGGCTGTGTGGCATGCTCAGCTATGGCACAGGCAGTGTGGAAATAAACAGTAGAGAGGGCAGAATGTACCCTGCTGACACAAGCAGGATGTGTGCACTTGGCCCAAGGCAGCTAACCCTGAACATAGATTTGTTTCTTTCCAACAGAATTGTGGAAAGTATCCTTTATGAAGAGAGTAGAGAGTGGTGGCAATTGTTGTTATCCATTTATACAGAGGCTGGGGTCAGGCCTCGGTGTGCTCTGCAGATGCTCTGCCACCAAGCTGCAGCTGAGTCCAGGAGGAGTGTCTTCAATGCTCACTCTCACAATCTGGCCCAGACCCTAATCTCTACTCTTTCGAGTTTTATTTTCCCCTTGGGACAGCACTAACTCATTCATTCATCATTCATTTCTTCATTACTTATTCATTCACTCTTACCTTGTACCAATTTCTACTGAGTCAGAAAGTCATTGTGACTTGGAGTCACCATGAGCTGTAGCCTTGTGGTCACGGTCACTGTGTTTTATGGAGGAGCCCTTTGGAGTAGTTGTTGACATTATGAAGATAATGATATTATTTAATTACTGATTGTCACAAGGGCCAGAGCTGCAGCTTGGTAGCAGAGCACTTGCCTAGCATAGCCTAGGCCCTAGGTTCAGTTCCCAGTACTGCCAGAAAAAAATATTCAAAGGAAACCATTGACTTGAGGTTGCCTTGGCAGTACTTTCCTGTGCTGTGGAGATAGTTCAGCAGGTAAAGTGCCCTCATTAAAAGCATGAGGACTGAGTTTGGATCTACAGCATCCATATTCAAAGCTAGTTATGGAAACACATACTTATAACCTCTGCTCTGTGGAAAGAGGGAAAACATGGGAGGACTCCACGGACTCACTGACAAGCCAGTCTAGAAGAATCTGTGAGCTTTGTGTCTTCAAAAGACTATCTGAAAATAAAAGGTGAAGTTCCTGAAATTAACCTCTGACCTCCACACTTTCATGCACAGTCAATTATACCCACACAAAATGTGTACAACATGCACACAGCATGCACACAGCACACAGCACACAGCACACACACACACACACACACACACACACACACACACACAAACACACACACGTAAATAAATAAATATAATTGCCATGTGTTTTATCCTAAATAATAGTAGTCTTGTAGAGTGACCCTTCAACCATCCACCATGAGCAATTCAGTGCCTCACTGGGAAACCACTTAGGAACATGGATAAGCAATGTAGATTTTGCATGGTGGTCCTTGAGTGGTCACCAATTCATTGCTGGAACAATATGGAGACTATAAACACATTTCATTCCTCTAAGCCTTGTTGAGAGTTGTCCAAAGTAGTTCAGTAAGGACCATACACCCCAAATAAATACAAATGCTAAGATGAGAAAAAGAATTATTCTGGCAAGAAAATGTAGTCTCCCAGAAATTTACTATACTTGATTACTTTAAGGCCCCCGTGGAAAAAAAATGAAAATCCAAAGACTAATATACTTTTAAAAGTGCAGAGATACCCATCTCCAGCGGAACTGAAATCCACGTCTGATTTTCATATACCTCTGACTTGAATGTAGTTCTGAGTTCTTGCCTCTGAATTCCCTTTCTGTTTGTCTTTGCCTCAATTGTGGTTTTAGGCATCTTGGCCAAGTGTTGGAATTGAGATTTCATCTTATTTCTTAACTATATTCTTCACATTCCCAGCAGACAGTTTGCCGTTAGGAAAAGACCACTTGATGCCAGTCACCAGGTGGCTGTCAGGTTGACAGCAAATACCTCTTGCATGATGACACTTAAGTGACTGATGTAATTTTTGTGTAGTTTCCTTGTTGAGCTCCATATCTTGTGTTTGAAACACAATTCTTATTGATACCCTGTAGCGAATTTACTAATGGTGATATGCTTATTATTCCCTGAACAGCTTACAACATTTGCTTTGGTCCTAACTATTTCCTCATAGAATTGCTCATTAGATGTAGGCACTAATAATGGTCCTGGCTGTTGAGTCTGCAGTTTATTTAGCAATATTCCCACTTTCAATCAAATGTCTTGAACCATTCTCTGAGTTTGATTTCTGGCCACATAGTAACTAAACAGAATGAACTCATAATTCTATTATATATGGAAAAGGAGGCTGAATTTTCTGTTTCTTTCTGAGGGTTTTGACATACTTAATGAACTAAATACATCCTCTGAATAATATGAAATTGGAGATTAATTGTGCAGCAAGAAAATTTTTAGCAATAAAACTATCACATTACAAGAGACAATTGTATTGATCTTATATTTATATAAAGGCTATTTTAAGTTATGAAAAGATCAGAAGCAAAGTTGACCCACTTTACAGAAAATACACAAAACACAGAACACTCTGTGGCACTTCTGAAAGCCCCAGCCTCTCTAGCCTAAAATCCTAATTCTGTGACAGCTCAACTAGTAAATATTTATATTATAGGGATGAGTATTATCTACTTTCAGGAGTATTTAATTTTAGAATAGGAGCAATTTGTGTTCTTGTCAAGAAAACATATTTTTGTATTTGTAAACTCCTGCCTTTTTTTCCCAAGATCTCTCATTTATGACTAAATTATTAAGATCTATGTAGGACTTGAATCCACAGCAATCAAACATTGAAAAACTTAAGCTATAAAGGAAACTTTAATGCACTCAAAAAAAAAAAAAGACGAGCACTTTTTAAAGGGAGACCTAGAAATGAAGAATATGTATAGTGGGTGCAGGAAGCAGTAGGAGGTGATATAGTGTCAACAATTGGTGAGAGGATAGACAGAAGACCAGAGTGACCTCTTCCATTTGTGATGGTCATGACACTAAATGTTTAAGTTCCATTCACAAGCATCGTCAATCAAAGGAAACGTGGATGAAAGCCATCTGCTTCCTTTTGAAGGTGCTTCTCTGAGGCCATCCCAAGACTAGGAAGTAGAATCTGCCATTAGAAGTAAAATAATGATCTAACAATATAAGAAAAATTACAACCTTGCTGAGTTGTTTTCATTAATGCTGGCCTGTGTTTCATTTCAAGTCTGACCTTTATTACTAAGAAGAATCTTTTAAAATTTAGCCATTATATTAAATATATATATATGTATATATATATGTATATATATATACATATATATATGTATATATATATAATGTCGGTTGAGCTTGCATTTGGAGCAGGAGCAGGTACACATCTAAAATGATCCTTTTCTAAACCCAGCATACCCCACTGTCAAGACCAACATCCTTGCAGTATGTTCCCACACTTGAATTAAACATCTCAGAACATAATAAACACACATTTGCATGTTGGCTTCTAATTCTTGATTGCACTTTGGTTATGATTCCCAATGCAAAGAACACACTCTGATAACATCCCAAATTCATTAATTGTCTTTCTCATTGCTATGACAAAATGCCCAACAAAGACAACTTTAAGGAGACAGGATTTATTTGGCTGTCCTGGGACTGTAGTCCATAGTGGTTGGAAAAGTGTGAAGGTGGGCAAGTGAACAGGTGGTCACATTGTGACTGGAGTCAGGAGGCAGAGAGGCGAATGCTAGGGCTCAGCTGTTTTCACTCGGCCCTTAGGATGGCATTGCCATACTGAGATTGATCTCCTCATCTTAGTTAAGCACCTCTGGGAATGCCCAACAGGCGTTGTCTGCATGAGTATTAAAATCCAGTCAGATTGACATCAAATTGACCAATGACACTGCCTATGGTCTCTGGCCATAGCTTCTGTATCCTACATCTTGTTTTGTGGTCTCATTGACTTCATAGCACAGTCTTGATGTTCTCCAAGTATTTGGTGCCTGCTTGCTGGGAGTGGTTAACATGCACAGCTCACATTAGATTGTTACCTTAGGAAAACGATGGTGAGAGTCTTTTCTCATTTCAACTCATTCTTACTAGAAGACAAAAGACATAAAGAACTTTGCTCTTCCAACTATATGGACAGCTCCTCACAGCCCCAAAGATGAGCTTGTCTTCATCTTGATATTCTAGGGGACACACTACTATCTTGTGACTTACTTGGTATTTCCCTCATCTCTAAGACCATGTCTCATTTGTCATGGGCTTAATCACCGTCCATGTATCTTTGCTGAAGTTTTTTTCCAACATCTTGCCTAATATTGTGTTGGGCTCATTAACTGGTAAAAGATCTGTGGATTTTCTGATGTTCTGTTTACATTAGCTATTTCTTTGACAAACACTTCCTGCAACACTGTGTCCTACCTATATTCACTGTTGCAAAAAACACTGTCTGCCTATTCTTCCTAAATGTTTGGGAGAATTTGCTACTGAAGTTGTTCAGGCCTGCAGATTTATCTGGAAATCATTCAGTTTGGATTCAGTTTATTCTCATATTTCAAGCTGTTTCATCATGGTTATTTTGGTAGTTTGTAGTTTTGGTACTATCTGGGTTTTGTCGAGTTAACAAAAAATAAAAAACTGAAAAAAGGTTTTGTTTTTCAACTTCAGCTGAGAAACTGCCTCCATCAGATTGCCTGTAGGCAAGTCTGTGGGGATTGTGTGTGTGTGTGTGTGTGTGTGTGTGTGTGTGTGTGTGTGTGTGTGTGTGTGCGCGCGCGCGCGCGCGCGCGCGCACGTGCGTTTCTACTTACCTTTTGGAAATTTCATACATTTTTATATTTTGATCACATTCCTTTTTCCTCCTCCAATTTCTCCCAGATCCTTCCTCTACCTCCCTACCTACCAAACTTCATATTCTCTCCATCTTAGAATAAACTCTCTCTCTCTCTCTCTCTCTCTCTCTCTCTCTCTCTCTCTCTCTCTCTCTCTCTCTCTCACACACACACACACACACACACACACACACACACACACACACACACACACGGGGGTCTGATTCATGTTGGCCAACTACTCCTGCTCATGCCTATCCTCCCAATGCCAGAATTGCAGATATTAGCCACCATACCTGGGTTTGTGATTTCTGAGGAACTGGTATCTCATCCATGTTGTCATGAATATTTGTTACCCAGCATCTTCCCTTGGCACTCTCTTCCTGTCTGTAGGGTGTGTAGTGATACTCTGTATTTTGTGCCTGGTGTAAGGAATTGGGCCTTTTAGGGAAG
Source organism: Cricetulus griseus (assembly GCF_003668045.3). Classification (NCBI taxonomy): domain Eukaryota; kingdom Metazoa; phylum Chordata; class Mammalia; order Rodentia; family Cricetidae; genus Cricetulus; species Cricetulus griseus. The sequence goes on along the minus strand of NW_023276807.1, from coordinate 70,058,489 downwards.
AATCCCCAACAAGCTGGATTGCCCAGCATCCCAACACATGGAAGACATTCATTCCAGGTGGCCACAATGGAAAGAGGATCAAATTGAAGTGACCTAGTAACCTGGAGTTCCTTTTCTGGTTACTGATATGAAGCTTAGTTTAAAACAGAAGATGAACTGTGCAAATGCATGATGCAAAAGCAGAGTGAAGCTATCCTGGTCAAGGCAAGGTACAGTTGGTCACTGTCTTAACTCCAGTCCTGTACAGTGGTCAAGGGACAAGCTGGTTCTCTAGTGACCATTACTCCGGTTCCTCAATGTAGCTTCAACCTGTTATGCGGTTGCTGTCATCTGGGATGGGTCTGTTCTGCCCAGGGAGGTTTGGTTTTTCCTAGAATCCAAAATGATGACATGGCTAGGGAATGAGCTATCTATGTGCACTTGGCATTGAAGGTGGATGAGCTAGGTTACACAGACACCCTGTGGGTGTTTAACATGCCTACATTCAGAAGAATGGAAGGGACCCAAAGTAGAGGGGACAGACACACAGTGAAACCAGAGGTGCCAGGTCTTCCTCCTGCCTTTGGGTCCCCGTGAAGCTAAGGGAAGAGTCATTATGCTTTCAGCCAGTCTGCTTCTAAATAATCTGTGTCAATATGGCCTGTTTTATTTCTTTGCCATTTACTAGAGTTTCATCGATGTGTGAATTTATTCAAAGAAACAGAACTTGACATTATCTCTATTGTTTCATGTCAAATAATCCCTCAAAGCCATGTCTTTAACCTCTCAGACTTAAGCTGCTTGTTCCTGCTTCCTGTGGATTTATTTAGCTCAGTGTCTTCCATCATAAGGTGGGCATCTGGCTAGCAATGTTGGTCCTTTCTTCTGTTTCAACCAAAATATCCAATGCAGATTTCCTGTTTGATTAAATAGCAAAGGTTTGAAGGTCAGTTCATCATTGCCCCAGTGTCCTACGTCCAACAATCTTATCAGTGGTGACCTGGGTGTAGACACTAGCATAAATGGAAGATGCTCCCAGGAAGCCTCTCCTGTCTTACTGTGGATGTAATGTGACCTGTCACTGTAGTCTCTGCTGCCATACCTTCCCATCGTGGTGGATAGCACACCTCTGAACTATGAGCCAAAATAAACTTTCACTTCCTCCAGTGTTGTCCAGTACTTGATCAAGACAGTGAGGCGTTAATTAGTACAAAGGTTAATCCTGATTGCTGCTGACCCATCCCTACGATGTCTGGTGCCTATTGAAGGGTCATGTTATCTGTTCATTGGTCCTGGGCTATCTTTGAGCCCTGTAACCTAATTTTATAGAAGTCCTCTCTACACTGGAGATTACATTTGAACATTTGCATTAAGGTCATTTTATGAGTGTGGATAATGGTACACTCCTCTGCTCTCATTATTTGGATTGTATACACTAGCTTTTTCTGAACAGATTTGCGTCTTTGTATAAAAATTAGCATAGAGCAGCTGGTATTTTATAAGGCGATGATGCTAGACACAGGTTTTGGATAGGAAGTGGAGGCGAGCACTAGAGTTGTTTAGAGTTGCACGGGTTTTAATTAAGTTAAAATTAAGCAGCCTAGACATTGTCCAGGAAGCCGGTGGCTGTCAGCCTATTCTTGGAGAAATCTGGGTTGCAGGTTTCAGTCAGCAAATGGTCAAAATAGTACCCTTCTTTCAAGGCTCTGAACAGAATTCTGAGCATCCTGAGCCCCTCCCCAAACCTCCCTAGCAGAGTGCCTTGACTCAAGAACGTGCCACCTGCTTTGCCCATGACAGAATTTAATAACAGAAAAACTTCTCTTCCCTTAATAATGGCATGCTGCTGCTTCAGCCCATGAAACTGCAGGGTGGTAAAATATCATAAGGAATTTCAGAATTTGTAAGTAAATAAAATAAAATGGTGTGCTTTTATGAAAAATTGCTCTTTGGGAATTTAATACATGCATGTAACATGCAACATGTTTCAAACAAGTTTATCTCCATTCCCTCCTCTCCGGTTCTCCCCTAACCCCACCTGCTGTGTTTTTCCCTCCCAACTTAATGTGCAAAATCCTAGAGTTTGCTTAATGCTGCCTGCATGTGCCGTGGTGTAGGAGCCTCTCCGGAAGCATGGTAACGCCTCATGAGAAGCCATGGTTATCACTAATGTCCTTTATGTGTTACTCTGAAATCTTCACAGTGAAAGGTTAGCAATAGAGATCACAAAATTAATATTAAAACAAAATGCCTCTGACCTTTTTTATATACTGTTGGCATTCAATGTCAGCGATCAGGGAAATTGGATAAAATTGCTTACCAGCTATGATTCATAGGTTTCAAACGGAGAACACTGTGAAATAGATATGTCTTAATCATTGTCACAAATAATCAATTTGTCTGTCTAATGTTTTAGTTAGGCTTTCTAATGCTATGACAAAATACCATTACCAAAAGCAACTTGAGGGGAAGGGGTTAATTCATCTTACACTTACACATCACAGTCCATCATGGAAAGAAGTCTGGGCAAGGACTGTGTGAAGAACCTTTGCTACCACACACTTCTGCTGCCATGATAATCTGCCCAACCCTAAGGAGCCATGCATCATGAACTGAACCTCCGAAGCCTTGCATCAAATGGTGTCCTTTGTCCTCTAAGTTGTTTGGGCCAGTTATTTTGTCTCATTGTTAAGAAGCATGGCTAATATGAGTGTGTACCTCTAGTAGGGAAAAAAGGAAGATGGTACCTATGAGAGTGAAGAGTTTATGAGGTAAAGAAGAAGGGAAAATTAAGAATGAATGAATAATTCAGAAGAAACGGGTAACAGAAACATCAAGTTTTATGGAAGCAGAATAGTGTAGTGGGGGAACCTGAAATGCTGCAACTAGTTTTGATTAAGAAAACTCTTCACTACATAGAACTGGGGTGTTTCAATGAAGGGTTGTGTGCACAAAACAGAAGGTTGCGTGCAGCAGTTGGAGGGTGCTCTGACAGGAGGACTGGAATGCTGACTGACATCGACTCAGAATCTTTCCTGGCTCTTGTTGGGTCCCTGTTTCCACAGGCTGTTCGGCTAAGATGGGAATCTCAACTGGATAGAATCATGATTGACATAGAAATGGATCATGAGTACATCTTATCATGTCTGTAAAGAGAAAATGCATAAGATGTCTATGCCAGTTCAAAGGAAACTTTAGCCTATAAAGGTTTTTATTTGCTGGTGACAGAATTTACTGGCCCGGTCCAGGGAGGATGTCACCTGCATTTGCTGTGGACAGGGCTTACTTGATCTTCATTGGCTTTCCACATCTCAAATTCTCTGTGAAAGGACCTAGTTAAAAGCAATCAGACTACACACCTACCACAGGACTTGTTATCTCCCAGAGGACCCAGTGGAAACAGCTAAAAGGGCTCCTGAGTAGCTAGCTTTTGCTCACTGTCATGTAAACCCCAAGAAGTAGTAGTCTTGAGGAGTAATTATTCAAATAAATAATGTCATCACAGAAGCCACGGAGCTAGGCTTTTCCGATAACAAAGGGGTGGGGCATGTTAATGAGCATCCAAAGACCTTCTATATAGTAATTCCTTCCAGGCCAAAGTTGGTATCCATTGTAATCATGTTTTTTTTTCTCTGTCTCTCTCTGATTAAGACTTCCATTTCAGGATGGGAGATAGCTCCACCAGTTTGAGTACTCATCTTCCAAGAGTGAGGACTTGGGTTCCATACCCGGAACCTATATTTTATAAAGTTGGGTGATATACATTAGTAATCCAAGCAACTGGAGAGGTGGAGACAGGGGGATCCTGGGGTATGCTGGCCAGTCAGACAATCTATTTGAAGATTTGGGACCAGGTGGAAAAAAGTAGATGACTCTTTGCTTGTCCTACGATCTTTACTCTCATGTGTACACATGTATGTACACTGCCACACACTCACAAACATGCATGGACACAAAAAACCTTCCCTCCAGATATTTATGCCTATCTGTGAACAATGAATGACACAGTTTCACCCCTAAGGTATCTAAAAGGTTTTATCCCTTAGAGATTTCTTCCTGGCCAGTATTTACAAGCCAAGTGAACAAATAACCAAGTGTTATATGACAATTTGGTACACAATTTTCTCACAAAGTATAGGCATCCTGGATTCAAATTCTTAATGTGGCTGAAAATCTCTCACTACTGCTGCATGAGGCAAAAGTAATAAATTGGTGGTTGCAGGGTCCCACAGTTCATGCGGATATTGTCATTGCATTGTCTTTAATGAGAATTCTCTTTTCATATACAAAGATTCAGTTTCTCTAGCACTTAATGCCTTGTGGGATAGATTTTTTTTTCTGTGTAAGTATTTGCTGCATTTTTTAAAATAGGTACTTTGCACAGTGAGCAGAAGTCCCAGTCTTGATCTAGCCCTGGCACACTATGTGGATGTCCAAGGGAAGATCTGTTCCTCTTGGAATAGTACAATCTGATCTCTATGGGAACCTTGCTCTATAGATTCCATCCTGGCCTTCTTCATGGTTTCCTAACTTAACATGACAGCATCAGTCCTGTACCTCTTTCAATTGTGTGATTTATGCAGTTGCCACAAAACTTTTCAGCCATTTCCAAGAACACTCTTGTCTGCTCTGTAGGGGGAAAAAACAGCAGAATAACAAACACCCTGATAAGCCAATGTACCTGTGAGCTTCCTGTTCCTGCCCAGAAACAGGTCAGAGTGGCCCTGGCGAATATTAGATTAAGGAGAAAATTGCCTTAGGAATGGGGTAATTGCATCTGAACTGCATAGCTTCAAGAGGTCTCTCATTTGGGCTTAAACAAGAGAACATCTGTTCTTTTAAGCTCAACTAGACAGGCTGTTCCTGTACCCGATACATACAAGCTATGGCTCAGGCAGCAAATCGCAAAATGCACAGAGGATAAAGAAACAAAGCCATCAAATTGAGTGCACGGAGCTGGCTGTGCTTAGCATCCTCTGAAAAGCACGGCTGGCTCCAAGGCAGCAGGACCCGGCCTCTGCAAAGACCACATTCCAGCTGCATCACACAAACAGCCTCTACAGAGAGGCATGCTTTAGACACTCCCTGTGCTAGAAGGCCAGGAGATGCTGGGAGATAAGTACTCTGGGGCTACCTCGGACTCAGAGGCTAACCTGGCTGAAGCAAACCTTGAATGGTACAAGGCTGCTCCAGTAATGAACTTAGTGATACACCTCATCTAGTGCTATTTTCGTCCATCCATCCATCTGTCTGTCTGTCCCTCCCTCCATCCCTCCCTCTCTCCCTTCCTTCCTTCCTTCCCACCTTCCTTCCTTCCTTCCTTCCTTTCTTTTGTTGTTGTTTTCTGTATAAATGAACTTGTAGGAACTGGTTCTCTCCTTCCTTTTGTGGGTCCAGGGGATTGAACTCAGGTCTTCAGACTTGGCCTCAAGTGCCTTTGCCCTTTGAGGCATTTAGCCTGTCCTTCATTCATTTCTGGAATGAGTCAAATGTTGTTGTATCACCCAACCAAGATAAAGGGGTGAGACTAGCTTCAACTCAGAGCCTAAAAACGTCGTCATGGAAACTGATGGCAGATGGTACACAGCTGCTTCCTGTGTGAGTCAGGGAAGTTTGTATCCCAGCATCTGAAATATAACAGCATTATTCTTCACTATCCAAGTCCCACATGTGCCGTGTGAGAGGCCCTGGGTTTGATTCCATGAAGTTCGTGAATACGTGGGATAGAGTTAAAGTTGTGTGTTCAAGCAGCTTGCACTGCCATGGGGTTTGGAATAAGATTCAGTGGGCATAACAGTAGCCAGAATGAATGTGACTGTGTGTAGCTCAAGTGTGACCAGTCATGCATATCATCTGCTCATGCAACACTTGTGTGCAGACCACTGGTTGGTACCTGGGCAAAGGCTCCTGTAAAAGAGAACATGATGCTCTCTGGAGTGTACACACTGAAGGGAGCTGCAGAACATTCTGGCCCAGTGTGAGTCCTCTGAGATTCCGCAGATACCTTCCAAGGCCATGAGCTTCTGACAGCTAGGTGTGAGTGGAGCCGAACCTCCTCCCAGATCTTGTTTCAGTTAACAAATAAATGCCTAATATATGTGACCAGGTAGACACTTGGTGATGAGAGCAGTCCATGACACAAGGGGGTGAGGAAAGTAAATGACTTTGATCTCTCACTAGGAGTTTGAGGGAAATACATGAAGGTGTGGAGTATGGCCCTTGCCCTTCTCTGCCTCATTAATATTCCTCATTTATACATTATTTATCCCTTATATTGGCTGTCTTTATCCTTCCAAGCACAAAGCTGAAAAGTGTTAGTTCTACCTTCTGCCCACCTCCCTGCTAAGCAGGATCTCCATCTAGTTAAGGACCCTGTCGCTAGAGTCAGCAGGTGGCTCTGCCAGACCCTGGCCCCCCCAACAGTGTATTGCCTTTCTATTTGCAAAGGGCCATGGGAGGACCAGGGTGTGTAATATGATGTTTTTTGTCCCAGCGAAGCCCCGCCGCCACTTCAGCCCCAAATGAACACATGGACTCTATATTAATTATTAAACTGTTGGTTGATGACTAGGGCTTCTTATTGGCTAGCTCTGTCTTAATTATAAACCGATTTCTATCAATCTATTTATTGCCACATGGTCTTGTCTTACTGGAGAAGGGTCCAGGTCTGTTACTCCTTTCTCCACTACATGGCAACTGCTTAGTGTCTCCAATTTCCTGTTTGTCCCTGCTTGTATCCTGATTCTGCCCAGCTATGTCACTTCCTGTCTGGCTAATCAGCCAATCAGTGTTTTATTCATTAACCAATAAGAGAAACATATACACAGAAGAACACTCCCAATCAAGGGTAACTTGCAACCACCTGATAGTGTTCCTGGACTTTATAGCCACTCTGTCAACATTTTCTTATCTTCCTCAACCCCTTCCTCTCTTCTTCCCTGCTCCTTTTCAACTCCAGGGACTTGAATGTAGAGGGTGGAGAAGCTCCTGCCTGTGGCAGTCTCCTGGCCACACCACACACCCAGTGGCTGTGGACGGTATCAGAAACTGGCTTTTCTCTCACTTTTTCCTTGCCACAAATGGCCACTTCCCTAGTAGCATCTTATTCCAAACCACCCACAGTTAGGGCCTGCATCTGGGAGCCTGTTCACACTTTCCATGCCCTCTGCTTGAGCCCCACTGCTATATGCTCATGAGCCAGGAAGTATGTGGGAAAGACATTCATAGGAAGAAAGCAATGTATCCTTGCTTCTACCTGAGGATGCCTCTTGCTTCTAAGGTGACAGAGAAGGGTTGCCTCCTGACAGATTTCTTTCCTCTTCCTTGATGGAGCCCTGCACTCTCCAGGATGAGGTTGGGTGGGATTCAAGTGGATCCCCAATCAAGGTAATAGTGAACTCAGCAAATTTAGGGCCAAACACTCGAGTAGTCTAACAGGCAGTGGGAATATACCTCTGCTGGCCTTCCTGGAAATAGGAGAGGGTGTGTAGGGTCCTGCGATGAGAGGCAACCCAGAACTTCCCTCACTGACTACAAAATGAGGTCACAGGAAGCCAGGGTGAAAAGGAGGACATGAAGAGAACTGATTACTCTGGTTACAGAAAGCCCTTGTGGAGGTGTCAGGATGCAGTAAGCACACTGAGAACCAGGTTGAGCTAGAGTGGGCAGGCAGGGTAACCTCTCCCAAGTGAAGGGAAGGAGAGGCTGAACCAGCCCACGAGAGGACACACGGGGCTCCATGTGAGAGACACTTCTACAACTTGGTCTCTGTTTTCACATCCCTTGCCTTGCATGAAAATAACTGATGCCAGTCCCGTCCCTTGCTTTGGCCCCCCACTCTCTATGTGTGATACTCAAGTCCACTCATGCTCCCTTTCATCCTTCTCTTCAGTGTTTTCATGGTTCATGGCAGTTCTGTTGTTGCTAGGCAGCTGTGCTCGGCCCTGTGACTGCTGGGAATGAGCTAGAAAACCACCCTCCACACCTGTGCAGTGTTTACTGCGAGCAGAACACTCAGGAGCAAAGCCAGCATCTAGGCAATTCCACGGAGGGAGCCAAATGCAGTCTTCCTAAACCAGAACCAGACAGCCACTTTGGGACACTTATGGTGTGTGAAGGGGCCATGCTGTGACCCTGGGGATGTCCTCAAGGGAAAAAAATGCAGATACGCAAAAATGGGCGAAATGTAGGCATTGAGGGTTTTCTGGGAATGTCAAGTATCCTCAAGCTTTGTTAATTTTCCTTGCCTTTGCAAAACAGAACACCCCAAACTTTCACCTCTTTACAAAATAGAATTTTCACCTATGTGTATCCTGCAGGCTTTTGTGTTTTATTTGTATCAGGGCCTGCAGAATTTCATCTTCCACCTTCCCCTTTTTGCCTGTAATCCTCCACTCCCCAAATCGAACAGCCAGTTCTCCACGGTGATGCATGTTTTAATGGCTACAGTGTTCAGTACAGCAGGTCAAGGTGCAGACTCTGCCTGGCTATATTCTTTTCCCTGTGGCATCAGTTATGTTCTTTTGCCATGATAAACACTGTGACTAAAAGCAACTTGGGGAAGAAGGGGTTTATTTTTGCTTACAGTTATAGTCAAAGGAAGTCAGGGTGGAAGTCAGAAGTAGGGACTGATGCAGAGGCCAATTGAGATCACTGCTTAATAAACCCCAGGCCCACCTACCCAGTGATGGCACAACAGACAGCAGGCTGAGGCCTCCCACATCAACCACTAATTCGAAAAACGTTCCACACATTTGTCTACAGGGAACCAGTCGAGGCACACTTTTCTCAGGGGACCCTAACTTAAGTCAAGTTGACAAACAGCTAACCAATACACTTGCCTCTCCCTCCCTGTCTGCCTATATGCCAGCCTTCCAGTAAGTTCTAAGGACAGTCTTCCTTCTTTTCCTGGTCTCTCTCTCCTTTATCATGTCTGTTCCTGGGGTGGGGGTGAAAAGGGAACAGGTGTTTCCCAAACATTATTTCTGCTTTATAAAGAGATGCACTTCATAAGCTCTTAAAATAAGAATAACACTTCTCTTCTGAAACATAGTCTCCATCCAGGAAAGCCACGCTTTCCAGTTGAGGAAGATCACTGCCCCACCACATTGCTGATCTAGACGTTTCCTGGCAGGATAGCTTGCTCATAATAGATGCTCAATAAATATTTATTGAGATAATTAAAATTTTAAGGGGTTTCAGGAGCCAAAAAAAAATCAGAACTTTCACTTTAACAGCAGAACTTTCTTTGGGAGTAAAAGGAGAAGTCAATAGTCAACAAACAGAAGCAAATTCACAGGAACTCTTGAGTTTTAGGAAAGACAGCTTAATTTACTTAACTTGTATTTTCCTAAGAAAACAATTCTGCTACCTCCTCATTTCCTTTGAAAACTGTTATTTTAAAACTTCTACGTTAATCTGAATGAAAAAAACAAATCCCCAGTCTACTAAGTAGGATGTCAGAGTTGTCCTTTAAGCTCAAATGAGCACCGACTTGCAGGAGAGAGGTGCTCGCCTGTGACCTCACTTCCCTCTGTCCTTCCTAGGACCTCCCATGTTCCTGGCTTTTCCCTGTGCCATTAACTTTGACCTGTCCCTCTTAAAACCCAGAGACCTCAAAGTGACCCCAGTGTGGTGCGGCTTTTTCACTTGGAATTCTGTATGGCATTAGGTTTCTGTTGGTTTTATTGCATCACACTTACGGTGCTGAGAGCTGAAGAGAAATTTGTGCTCAGCTCCTTGACATGGAGAAGGCTTGTAATAACCATGTGAGAGACATTCTCGGGTTCTTTGAAACCCACTCTTATTATAGACAGGCACAGGAAGAAGTGGACATCCAGAAGGAAAGAAGGGAGGGTAGACAGACAGCGACCGTTGTACAAGAAAGGAGGGGTGTGCGGAGCCGCCAACACGTCTTCAACTGTGAGACTCGTGGGGGCACTGAATATGGAGCACTGTAACAGAAGTGACTCAGTTTCCCAAAATGGCTATTCCTGCTGGGCTCTATATTTGGAAGGTCATGGCAATGGAGGAACCAGCAGCCAGAGATAGTCATCTGCAAACTGGGAGGTGAGGAGCATTCATAGACAACTGTCCCTGCCCCTGGCCACACCCCACCTGAAACTCCACTTTGGCTCTCAGTTGCACACTCTCCCCATGCTCTCCCAAGAGTGAGTCTCAGTTGCACACTCCTTCCCCCATGCTCTCCTGTGAGTCTTGGCTACACAGTCTTCCTGATGTCTCCCCCTGAGTCTTGTCCACTAAACTGACTGGATTTCCCAGTATCCCCTTTCTCCACCAAGGTCACTATCATGTGCCAGTGTCTTGACCTTACTTTGCTCAAACCCCACTCTGTCCCAGTCTGCTGATGCTTGCAGAGTCAGCTATGCTGGCTCCTTTTACATGTCTCTTGCTCACAGACTCTGTCAAAACCAAGTCTTACTGGTCACCCACTCTATCCTTACATGCTGTGTCCACCTTTTAAACTCCTCTCAGGGGCCTGGCTTGTTGCCTCCTTTCTCGCAACCACTTCAGCCTCCTCCATGTTCCTGGAAGAGGGATGCAGATGTCCACTCCCTTGTTCTGCAGTGTGTAATCAGTCATAGACTAATTGATTCTGAATGAGGGAACTTTTGGCCACAATTCTAGATAGTCACAATAGTCCCCCTGTCCCAGATCAGGGAGATAAGAAGAGCAGGCTAGCCAAGAGGTGTCTCTTATTTATAGTCAGTTGACCTCCAATAGAGAGCACGTGAGAGTTTGTGCACAGGGCCTTCAGGAGAAAGAGGTGACCTGCCTGGGAGCCACTGTGCAGAAGTATGGGTGCCAGTCCTGTCTGATCTCACCTGAGCTCTGGACCAATGACAGCAGTAGGTGCACTGCCTGCCCCCAGAAGACATGCCCGAGTCAGTGAAGACATGTGATCATGTACGTTCTATTGAAGAGACATCATCGTAGGTGACACTCAGGCTGCACAAGGCACAGCTTTTCAAATCACAGGAGAGCGGTCCTTACCACACTGCCTCAGATGACATTTTTGTCTTTTCAGCTGAAATGGCAGCATCATTTGTTTCCAGTGTCAGAAGAACAATCTAAAGAGAAAAAAGCAGCAAGTGCAAGATTGTTCATACCGACTCTTTAATGCAATGTTCATTGCATTCAGATATGAATTATATCACCTGCATTCTTGGTTACAATTAACAAAGTTCCAAAATGGAATGAGGTTGATTATCAGCAGGAATAAAGAGGTGACTTCAGTTATCTCGTTTCACTATGTGGTTCCCTCTACGCCTGAACTTTTCTGGAGGCACAAATTCATTTACATTTAATAAAGCTCTGCTTGGCTGTTAAAGGGGTCCCAGTGACCCAGAGGTTAGCAAACCAAGGACCCTGCTCCCACATGCTCAGTCTGATGACAGTCACCGTTGAGCTTCCGAAGCCTTCGGTCTAGGTCAGGCTTCTAGATCTTCTCAGCTGCACTTTAGCAATGTCAGGAGAGAGGCTAGCTCCAGAGTCAGGTGACCCTGGATTCACTCCAGCCTTGCCTTCCTCCACCATCATGTTTCTACAGCTCTCTGCCAGGGCTCGACACTAGGTGACTTGCAAAGCAGTATTTCCTTCTTAAGTATCCGAAGTCACACATCCAACATGGAGGTGGTGTCGGCTCAATCATGCTACCCTGAAACTGGGTGGGCTAAGGGAATGAAAAGCTTATTGTAGTATATGTCAATTTTTCTGCAGCGGATGGAACACTGAAGTACTGTATCAAAATTAACTACACATATATGATTTGAGTTTCTGTATTGAACTTCCATAAGCTTGTAGAGCTGTTCAACGTGAAAATAGTGAAGGTTGAGTGCAATAAGATATAAGTGTAGGGCTCTTTGGTTATTCCTTCTGTAACTCCTCTACTCTCTTCCCTCCCCCCCTTCCTTGGATGCCATTTTACTTATGTAATTAAATAGAGTACAAAACGATTAGGTAAACTTTAATGGCCAGTATAATTTTGAAATGTTTGAAAGAACTATAGAAAACCATTCCATTGCTGTGAGTCTCAATTAGAGAGTGGAACTCAAACACTCAGAGATAAATGCTAAAAATAGAAATGCCCAACGGGAACTTAAGATACTCAATACTCATATATGGGGATGAGGCTTGTCTATCTCCCTTGAAATAAGTATTGCCACTGTTTTAATATTTCTTTACTGCAAACTAAATTTATCCTCAAGTAATAATCTAAAAGAAGCTTTGATTTTATTTTTAAAGGTGTTTTTTTTTACAAGGCCAAGAAAAATATTTAAATGGCAACTAATAGATTACTTTTTATCCTTTTCCAATTTTGTATAAATAAATGATCTGTGTCGTTTTGTGACAGTGCTACGTATAAATTGAAAAATAACATAGATGACTCATTTTAAGGATACTTTTCTCCACAGAAGATAAAGGTTTTTCACACTCTCTGCTGGTGTATGCCTAGTGGATGAGATATTTGGGGATTTCCCGATAAAATAAAGGAATCTGAGAACTAATGTGATCGGTCAGCCCTGTTAAATTTGGCCATCTGTTGACAGTCATTTGTTCTTGTGCTTGTTCCCTGACAGATATGAGCCACTAGCTTCTGTTCTTCTGGGCGAGAAGGGTCAGTCTGCTGAGGAGAGATGTCGGCTTGTTCTCCAGCGCTGTAAATTACAAGGCTGGCAGGTTGGTGACTGACAGACTGTGAAAATAGAAGGCTAGGGCTTTAAAGGCTTGAGTCATGGCAGCCTTCCTGGGAAAAACAAATCCCCTTGATATGTTTGGCAAGGCACAGCACTCTGTGTGTTTGGTGGAAACATGTCATTCTGTATGGCTTATGGGTTTTAGCACCATGGAGGCAATGTAAGAGGCATCCCACTTTTACAGTCACACAGAGAACTGACTTAGCTCAGGTCAGTTTGATCTATTGATACCTCGCCACTAACGCCTAGTAAAGCATTTAATATGTAGCCATATTCGTCACCTTTCCATCTCTGTGACAGAGTACCCAAGATAGACAGAGATAGGACAAAGAGAAACGGTTTCCTTGTAGTCACAACTCTGGTCCATGACCCATGGATGCCATTGTGTTTGGGCTTGTGGCAGACTTAACATCACAGTGTACATGCATGAACAGGGATGTTCAGATCATGGCATGGAGGAAGAAGTTGGGAAGAGGAGAGGGAGGAAAAGGGGGAAGAGCGCAGCTGTTCATCTGATGATATTCAGGAAGAAGAGGAGAGGAAAGGAGGGGAGAGGGAGAAAAGAGAGGAGACCCCCAGGTCCCAGTGTCATCTACTTCAAAGGCATACTCCCACTGACCTATGTGATGATATATTTTTTGTGATTTATTAAAGCTTGCCTGAGGGTACAGAAAGCAAAGCCAGCCACAAGCCGTATAGTCTGGCAGTGGTGGCACACACTTTTCATCCCAGAATCAGGAGACAGGCAGATGGATGTGTCTGAGTTCAAGGCCACCCTGGCCTACACAACAGTGAAGAGTAACATAGCTTATGCCTTAGGATCACACGCCTTTAATCCAGGCACTAGGGAGGTGGAGACAGGAGTGATATGGTTGGGCCGAGAAAGAACTAATAAGGAGGAAGAGACAGGAACTGAGAGCTTTTGCCTCTGAGGATTCATGGAGACAGGATTGCCATTTCAGCTGGGCAGATGTAAGATCTACTGGCTTAGCTGTTTTGCTTCTCTGATCTGCAGCTTGAAGCTTGAACCTCGATATCAGTCTCTGGGACTTTTATTATTCATGTAACAGACTTAGCTTCCCCTCTCTAGGGTTCAGCTTTTAATGGATCACTACCTCTCAACAGCCACAGGCTATAAACCAAGCCTTCAACACTCGAGCATTTAGGAGACATACTCCCTATCAAAACTATAAGAGGAGCAGAATTCAGAAAATGCAGAGTAGGGAAATAATGAGTGAACCAAAATCTTTGCATTAGGCCTGGGCTCACGAAGCTGGAGAAACTGTTCCTGGACCCTTGCTTCAGTTTCTCTTTGCTGTTCCTCACTGACTTCACAGTGGAATGGGCACCCTCTCTGAGCATTAACAAGGGAACAAGCTCTGAGTCTCAGAGCTCCTGACTGTTGTCTGGGTCAGGAGCCCATGGAAGGTGTCACTAAGCCAATACAAAGACAGAACAACTTAAGGCAAACTAACATGGGGAGACCCTACTAGAGATAGAACAGCAACTGAAATGACATCAGGAGCATCCTTGGCTAGCTTTTGGAAGAAGGGGTTTGGGTGGAGGAGAATGGAAGGCACAAGTGGCACAGAGGATGGCAAGGAGCGGGGCTCTGGGGAGGCATGCACTACTGGAAAACAAACACTCGTTCATCTCTGAGTAGAAGTGCATGGTCCTTGATGAGGGTGAACATGGTAGCACTGCGTCAGAAGTGGAGGGGGCAGATGGTGCCACGTATCAGAATGTGTCTGAGAGCTGCACAGCCTGCATGGTACATCAGCGGAAGCTGGTGCGTCACGGGTACACTCACCTATGACCTAGAACAAAGAACACAGGGCTCAGGCACAGAGGTGGCACCATTTCGCCCTCTGCACCACCCACGCTCTTCCTTTGTTTTCTTTCTTCCTTTTCTTTTTTAATCTTGATGGAAGTTGGACTCCAAGTCTCAGTCTGAGGGAGGACGCTTACTCACGCTGGGTTGTCATGGTTGCACATCGGTGCTGAGACTGGATTTTAAAAGGAAGGAATTACTAACCAAGAGTGATGTCAGCTCCCCATCCTGGAGCCTGAGACGTCGATGATGTGGGCTCCACAGAGAATATGGTTTAGCGAGATCATAGGGAGTTGAGGTCACTTCCGCTTAATCATTGCTAGGGTTTTTAAATAGGTAGAGTAGTGGCTTAAGAATAGTGTAATGTCAGAGGTCTCAAGGAGTTTGATTTTCCTCTGAGGAACACCCACTCTGTCTGTGTGTGTGTGTGTGTGTGTGTGTGTGTGTGTGTGTGTGTGTGTCTGTGTGTCTGTGTGTGTGTGTGTCTGTTGAGATGCCAAGAGAATATGAAATATTTCTCCCAGTCGGGAATTGAGTATCAATGCTAACACCAGTCAGGATTTCCAACATATAGGATGGTGCCAATCATAGGAGGAGGCTGGGGTGCACATAGATGTTCATTGGTAGGCATCTGTCATTGCAAATCTGTGTCCTGGAAGTGATACTTGAAACAGTAGCTGAGGATGGTATTAAACATTGGCACTTCTAAAATAAAAAGCAAATGCATTTTAAGTAAGGAGGAGTTTTCACTTCATTACACAAATCTATTTTCTCTTCATTTAAAAAAAAAGATTTGTTTATTTTTGTGGTATGTGTATTTTGAGTGTCTGCATGTATGGGCACCTCATGCGTGTCTGGTGCCAACAGAGGCCAGATTCGGACACTGGAACATCTCCTGAGACTAGAATTACAGATAGTTGTGAGCCACCATGTGGGTGTTGGAGCCCAAATCCAGATCCTCTGTGAGCAGCAACCTTTCTTAACTGCTGAGCCATCTCACCAGCACCCCCCTGATGTTTTCTCCCCACACAAGAAAGTTGAAAAATACAAAAGGAGGGACAAGGAGAGGGATGTGTGTAGATACCCCCCCCCAAGTATATCTGCTAATGAGTTCTGTGTTCTTGGTTAGGGAAGACTGATTTTTTTTCCAGCTTTGTCAAGGTGGGATCATTTAGACTTTCCATGCTACAAGCTGACTTCGAAGAAATAGCTATTCTTATTCATACTTGACTCCTAAGTTAAACAGAAAACAATTTATGTTAAAAACTCAATTATTTCTGAGATGGACAGTCAGAGTCCTCTGTTTCAAAAGCAAAGTGATGGTTTGAAATGTGCCATTACGAGAAGTTCTGCCTTTGATTCCATTCTGGGTTGTGAATGATGGGAAATGAACTTCTGTGCCCTCTGCAAGAGCACCCAGTGCCCTTAACCACGAGCCATCTCTCCAGCCCCGAAAATGTTATTCTTTTATGGTCAGTTGAATGAGTCTTGGGGATCTAGTGGTTTTTATCATTCCTCCTTTTCTTAGATCAGCCTTAATTCACCCTGGCATAGTCAGGCTTGAGTCCTCAGAATGGGACTCCAGCTGCTTAGTTCCTATCTCTTCCTTGCTGCAGAAACTCATGAGCACTGGAGCCTCCTCCTGGTTCAAGGCTTCCAATTTTGGGAGCTGCTGGGTTTGTCTTTTGAGATAAAAATGGAGAAAGTATGATAACGTGAGGAAGGATGGGGTGGTGCAGAGAGGTAGGGAGGGACAAACACATGGTTTATTCCTTGCGTGTCATTGGGTAGGGGTCAGTACATGAAGAGTTAAGGGTAAATAGCCACTACTTTCATTTGCATGTTGGGAGGCATCCACTCAACACTCTCCCAACTTTACTGACTTTGAGTGCAATAACAGCTCCTTGGAAAAAAGAGGAAAGTAGCCATGGTGTAGGTGTGAGGATGCTGAGCCCTGGAGAGCTGGACTGGCAGATCAGCATACTGGTTAAAACAGGGGCATCAAGTTCCTGATTGCCTGGATGGAAGGCAGCTTGGCTGAGGCCAACCTGGATTCTGTCTCAGCCTTGTTCTTGCCTCACCATTTAGACTGATCTCTGCCTTTCCTTATAGTTACCTCGAGTCATTTCGTTCAGGGTTCAGAACTTGAAAGGGACAAATTGTGCTTAATTATGGAGCTTTGATCTCGGGCGCTTCCATATTCCTGTATCAGTGAGCAGACTGCCCTTTGCAGCTGGTATCTTTTCTGTGTTTCTAAGTCACTAGGCAGATGAGGGAAAACCTAGCACCACTTCCTGTTACAGGCTGGCACAGAAGGAGTCTTCTGAACCCAGACCATTATCCCTGCAGTAGCATCCAGCTGTTGCCCGAGGCTTGCAACTGAATCAAGAATCATGTTTCTTCAAATAGGAAACTGTCAACAGTACATGCCGGGTGCTTTATATAGACACACAAGAACAGTGAATTGTCAAACTGGGTCACACAGAAAACCAGTCAACATTATTTAGAAGGCTGTCTGAGAGGAGAGCCAAGTGGGATTTTGCTCTGTTTATGCTTATAAGAAATATATTGAGGGTCTGGAGACATGGCTCAGTGGTTAAGAGCACTAGCTGTTCTTCCAGAGGACCTGGGTTCAATTCCCAGCCACCATATGGCAGCTCACAACTGTCTATAAATGTAGTTCCAGGGGTTCTGATACCTTAACACCAATGTACATTAAAAATTATTTAAAAAGAAAGAAATATATTGACCCACCGAATCTGTGATGAAAAATGACTATACAATGTGTAAATGTTACCTAAGTATAGTTTCAGCATAGACTATTGTAAATAATGCCAAACTATTTTGAGCTGTGTAAAAACTGTGGGTCACACAGTTTTCTTCCATAGGGTTTGGTTTTCCAGTCTGTAGTTCGCATTGTGTCTTTCACGAATTCATTCCTTACTGCACCAGAAGGGCTCTTGCTTTCTTTCACAGTGTGAACTGGTAAAGCGCCAATTCTGGCAAACTGTCCCCTGAATACCCAGAATCCCTGCCCTTACATAATGTGGCTTCCTTTCAAAGAAAGGGGAAGAAAATCAGGACAAAGTGGGAGGGAAACTTCTTGTTGGTGGTTTCCTGTTCATGTTTAACACAGAAAAGCATGTTCAAAAACCACAGAGAACTGCTGGGTTGAAAGATGGCTCAGCGGTTACGAGAACTTACTGCTCTTCCAAAGGACTGAGTTTAATTCCCCACATCCAGACTGTGGTTCACAAGCATCTCTAACTCCATTTTCAGAGGATCCAATTCCTTCTTCTCATCCCCGTGGGCACCAGACCCACAGGCAGGCAAAATGCCATAGACATAAAATAAATAATAAAGTCAAATATGAGTATGTATATACTCATAGATGCATACATACATATGTAACTATTGTGGTTCTTGCGAAAGACCCAAGCTTGGCTCCTAACACTCACATCAGGCATCACACAAGTTCCTATAACTCCAGTTCCAGGGCCTCTGACACCCTTTTCTGGATTCTGTGAGCACAGCACATGTGTGGTGCACCATATATACATACACACATACATATATACACACATACATACATACACACATACATACACTCAGGAATCTATACACACCTAAATTATAAATGACTCTTAAATGTGTGTGTGTGTGTGTGAGTGAGAGAGAGAGAGAGAGAGAGAGGAGAGAAGTGTGTGTGTGTGTGTGTGTGTGTGTGTGTGTGTGTGTGCGCGCGTGCTCGCGCGCGCGCGCGCGCACGTGCATACGTGTGTGTGAAACTACTCAGAGATGCAAGACAGAATTTGAGTACTAGTGTCTTTGCTAAGAGGAGTGGAAGTTCCCAGAAACGGTCTGAGTAGATTCTTCATGGCTGTCTCCATAATGTTGATTTCTTCTTCTCAGTGGATGTACTTATCTTGACTAAACTAGGAGTTCATGAATTACTTCATTTGTGTGTGGTGGGTAAACGCCAAGTAGATTTAATTAACTTTAAAATGAATCATTGAACCGTCTACAATTTGTAATATTGTTGTTGTTATTTATTTGTCTCAATATGTTCACTTTTCATCCAGTGTTACTTTAGAATAAATTTGATTCACCCTGTCTCCGTTACATACACCTCTGGGCAGATGCCCCATCAGCAGACATTAGGCACCTCTGGGATATTCTTATTTTACTTGCTCTTTCATTTCTGCAAAGTGAAAACCTCTGAAACTAATTCTAAGTGGAAAGATAAGTGCTATAATCTGATTTTCACACGTTTCATATGCATCAACTGGTTACAGGGAGCTTTCTTCTGTGCGGTTATTTGAATGCTATATTCATTTCTCTGCCATCTGGAGGGATGGTAGCTGGAGAAACAGATCTATCTGTTGGAATGTTCCAGGATGCCAGGCACTGAGAGCCACAAGGGGTCGGTCTGGGGTGGCCTTTCTCCTTCTCAGGTTGCTTTCGCAGAAGGAGTGTTGTGTGAAGATTTCTGACAGCTTAGGTGGAAGGAAGGAAGGAAGAGGAATGCAGTACAGCCCTGGAAACATGTCCTGGGATGTTTTCCCCAGAGGCAGCAGGATTTTAGAGCCCGACCTCAGATCTAGTGTGTCATCCAGTAGCTGAAAGATGGTTGGAGACAGGATGCTCTTGGGAGCCTCCTCAGATCATGCAGACGGAACTGAAAATGCAATGGGAGATTCAGCTTCACCTCAACTGCATGCTGAGATGGGAAACTGGTGTGTGTGTATGTGTGTGTGTGTGTGTGTGTGTGTGTGTGTGTGTGTGTGTGTGTCCATTTGTGTGCATGTGTGTGAGAGCGTGTGCTTGTGTGCATAACTGTATGTGACCACTTGTGTGTGTGTGAGTATGTGTGCACCTGTGTGTGCCCACTTGTGTGTGTATGTTAGTGTGTGTGTATTGTGTGAGTGTGTGGGGTGTGTGAGTGTGTGTATGTGTGTGAGTGTGTGTGTGCATGCATGTGTATGTGTGTGTGTGAAAAGGAGAGACAGAGACTGAGAAACTCAAAGAAACAATAAAATGCACTCAAAAACAAAATCCTTATCATTTTTAAAGTTTAATATGGTATTAATATTTTAAGAATTTCATACATGCATATTATGTATCTGATCATACTCACCCTAGGAGCCATCACCTCTCTGTAGTTTTCAGCTAGGGTTCATGCACCATGATTGGCTGGGCTTCTGCAGGTCGTGCACTGGAAACCATAGCTGCCGTGAGTTTGTGAGTTCTGTGGTCCTGCCATGTTCAGAAGACAGTTCAGCTCCAGTTTTCCTGATGTCTGACTCTGACAATATCCCCTGCCTTCTCCTATAACGGTCCCTAAGCCTTGGGGATAGGTGTGATCTAGCATCCCATTTGTGGTGGAGGACTGCGGAAGTCATGTATGCTCTGCACCGTGACCAAGTGTGAGTTTCTGTGTTAACCACCATGCACAGCACAAAGAAAATCCTTCGATGAGGACTGAGAACTGAACTAATCTATACAAACCCTAAATCCTAGTGAAATACTTGTTCCCACTTGTGTTTATTCACCAAGCACAGCAAAAAGCTGCCAGAGTCATCATTTCTCTGCCACCCCCTTCTTAATGCCACTCATATATTTCATTCTACTCTGTGAAATACATGATTTTAGAAGACTCACCCATGCCGT
This sequence comes from Cricetulus griseus, assembly GCF_003668045.3. NCBI lineage: Eukaryota > Metazoa > Chordata > Mammalia > Rodentia > Cricetidae > Cricetulus > Cricetulus griseus. The sequence goes on along the minus strand of NW_023276807.1, from coordinate 70,038,293 downwards.
GCTGAGAACAGCAAGATGAGCATTTACCATAACATTAAATAAAACCATCCAGATGAAGGATTTATTATTTCATTAATCTAAAATAGTACAGTAGGGAGAAGATAATGAAAGGAGGAGCAAAGATAATGTTAAAGTTTTAACCGTCCCGCTTTTTATAAAAAAAAAAAAAAAAGTCTTAAGGCGAGGCAGTTGTGCTCTTATTAGCACAATAAATTAATGGTTTATAACCTTTATTTTATCACTCCAGGAGTACTTCATAAATCACCTGTAACTGTGAGCCAGAAAATAGCCTATAAAGTGATTTTTTTTCTATTAGTTCTCTTTCTCCGGAATTAACGGTGTTAAAAAAAAAAAAAAAAACACTGAGACTTAAGTCCTTTACCTAGGACCACTGTGTGTTCACATCTCCTTCCTTTCTTTCCTGTGTGCTGAGCACTTACACACCCGCACAGAGACAGTCAAGAAGTTGCGCCACAATGGGAGAGAGACAAGAATGCTGTGTCAGCAGATCAAAGGGACTTGGCTTAGACGGGGCAGGGCAGGAGGGCCCAGGGGAGGAAATGAGCTGACACCATGGAGTGAAGGTGGTCACACAGAACTGGCAGTTATGCAGGGCAGCTAGCTGAAGCCCTGACAGCCAGCTAAGAGGGCAGGCAAGGGTACTCGGATGGGGATTCTCAATCTTAGCGTTAATCATCCTGAGTCATTTTCCTATACGTGTGTCAGAGCACTTGTTACACACCATTAAATCCAGAAAGAAACTTGGGGTTTTCTTATGAGAAGCTGTAAGGGAGCTGGTGATGTGGTCTGTCTAGGGCTCTCGGTGTGTTTCTGTGGGAACGAGAATAGGACTGAGAAGCCAGGAAGCAAACTAATGCTGTCTGCCATGGACCAGCAGAGGAGCAGTGTTGTCTAGAAAGACACAGCAGGTGAGGCAGTACAGGGGCCAAAGGGCTGCATCCCACAGTCTGTGGTATGCGCACTTCTGAAGTTACAGACATAAGAGGAGAGTCTTAATATCAGAATATCAGTGTAGATATGGAATATACTTGGCCATTAACAAGTGCAAAATTGGTTAAGCAAACATCACAAGTGGCACCCTAAAAGATGGCACAGACTGTGAATAGAAGATAATTCAAAAAAGTCCACGTGAACACACCATCTGGCCAGTTTGGAGAAATCAGAAGCCAATATAAGTAGGTTTGAATTTCTGAAATAGTGGTGAACAATATCAGATCAGATGCCAAGAAGGAGTGTCAGGGATATTTGTGCTCTGAGAAGTAAAGAAAGCATCAAAGCACAGCATGGCAGAACAAAGACCGGTACTGAGAACCGGCTCACGTTTATGTAGGTGCACACACAGAGCCTCCAGCAGCTTTAGTAGTGTCCCACTCTGGGGCCATCATGGCTACTTTTGATCATGACTGATATCTTCTTCAGGGGAGGTAGCCATTATCCACGTCATACAGACCTTTTTTTGGAATGTTAAGCGTGCTCCCTAAATGAACACTAGATCCGGTGCACTGTCCTCTACCATTTGGGGAGCACGGCCTTGCCTGGCTCTTGACAATGTATGTCTCTGGGAATGGGATATCTTTATGAGCATGCTTGGCCATATTGATATAATTTCTATAACAAAACAATATATAGGATCACACAGTGACGAATCTACTGCTGGGTTCAAAATAGTAGTTCAATTCATCACTGCCTACTCTCCAGACTCTTCTATTCTAGGTGAGAGTAATTAATTTTTCTAACATACATGAAAGTCAAGCCAAACTATCTTCTTTGAATACCACACTATATAGTGCTCCATAAGATGTGTGTAGCTGTTATTGTCTTTTCTGTGTTGGAGGGAAACTTAAGAGCAGTCTATTTGTAACAAAAAGAACTGGCATTTTTCATAAATTTATCCTTGAGCATGTTTAAAAGCACATTCAGACATTCAGAACCAGACTGTACATAAAAACATTTCTGTTTAGTAGATTTTTTCAAAGCTACCATGAAAATGTAACATGTTGAGCTTTTTGTAGTGTAATTAATATTTATTTATGTTTATATGAATTATGAAAATAATGACTGTCCCTCAAAGGAGACAAGCAAAGCATCAAGGAAGAAAAATGTGCGAGTACGGCCCAGCAAGAAGGAGCTGAGAGCAGTAGTCACTTATCCGAGCATCTGAAAATGATGGACCACCTTCTACTTGCCGAGTGGTCCCAGAAGTGATCATGAGAGGTGCACGCATGAGTGTGTGTGTGTGTGTTCATGCTCTGCATGTGCATGCATGCGTGCCTGTAATGTGTGCACATGCGTGCATGCATGCATTTGTGTGTGCGTGCATGTGTGTATTTGTGCGTGTCTGTGTGCATTTGTTTGAGTGTGTGTGTGTGTGTGTGTGTGTGTGTGTGTGTGTGTGTAGGGCATTCAGGTGGAAAATGGAGGAAGACTCTGTATAGGACTGATGGAGGAAATGTATAAACACAGTACCTTTATTCTATGGGCGGGGGGGGGGGAGTGAAAGAGCCAGAAAGGGCTTCCATGGGGGCAATGTACTGTTCAGGGTACCAGGAAGTTGTAGGGTTTGGAGAGAACCAAGGGAACTGGCACACAGTGATGGACTCTGGCTCTGGAGGGTACCCCTGCTGGGAGGAGTTGCCCTGATAGGCACAGAAGCTACTTTGCATGGTAAAAATAGAACAGCATTTTACAGGAGCACAATGACATTCTCAGATCCACAGGGAGAAAAACAAGCCCAAATGGGGGCTCTGCAGACGTCGGAATGTGGGGAAGAGAGATCATATTGTTAGCATCAGCACAGAGGAGCAATATGTTTCATCCAGGAGCAAACTGGCATTGCTAGGGGACTTCAGAAGATACCAGGACACTTTTTGGAATCTTATCCTAGTGAAAGGAGATAATCATTTTTAATGCAACTGTATTTTTTATAATGTCACGAAACATGGTGTAGTTACTAAAATAGTATATGTTAAAAGATAAAATAAAATAAAATAAAAGATAAAAGAAAATTAGACATTCTAAAGGTTGATTCTGATCAGTAATGATGAAAAATCAAGTGTTTTGTTTGAAGCAAAGAAACTCATCTCCAATAAGATATTTCTCATTAGAATATAATCTATACAAATATCATAGTCCGATAATTATAGACATAGAAATAGAGACATTACTGAACACACCGCTAACATGAGCAGTGAATCATTCAGTAAGGGCTCTGTGTCTAAGCATCCACCCCTGCTGGTATATAAAGACTCCTTGCATCAGCCCTCTGCTTCAGAAGTGGGAGTGGGAAACTAAAATGATAGTATATAGCCTTCCTTCTGCAGGAGGAAAAAGGGCTCACTCCCAGAGACAAATAACCATGCTACAGAGGACTCTGAAGGCAAAATCCAAGAGTTTGCATGCTGGCTGGCAGCCTACATGGAACAGCCAATGACGAATATGTCAAAGGTAGTATTCAAGATGACTCCAAGAGCAGACAGAGTGTGGAGATGGGGAGAGGTGGAGGTGTGGTCTCAGTCACCCTATTCTAGAAAGAGTGGCCCTGGGAGTGTGAGGTGTGTTATCTTTGCTTTTGAACCACGTTATACACGTTTTCTAAAATAGAGCACACAGTTTAAACATATTTTAAATAGCTAAGGTTTATTTGAGATGAATTATTTCTTCTAAGCACTTGAGCTTTTCTAACTACTATCCATGAAAGGGACTTAAAGGTAAGCTGTGTATATAACAAGCTTAGATACACCTTGTGCTTCTGTCTTCAGCGATGAGTCCTTAATGTGTCTGTGATCCCAGAAAAGAAAAAGTGTGTGTGGATGGATGGAAATCACGTGGGATGAATGACATTTGTACGTATCTTGGGATTTCAGTACTTCAGGATGCCCAGTAACAAGGCCCTTGCTCTCACGAAGGTGTGAGTATAGGGGAGGAACTCATTGGTAGAAGAGGAAAGCGTAGGAGAGTTCTGTCTAGAAACATGGAAATCAGTGTGAGCTTGGGCAAAAGGTCCCCTAGGCCTGGACTCAGTCACTGCACCAAGCTGTCGATGTGTGAGTCAACCGTAATGGAAGCTGTAGGGTAAAGAACTCATCAAGGAATGTGGACATTCTCGGACTGGTCTGCAGAACACTGGGGGTGCAGGATGTCAGTTAGAGCCTGTGGTCATCACAGAAATGGAGATAGCAGACAGAAGATGGGGCTGCAGAGCCTGTGCAACTTTAAGAATGACTAGAATCTGACAACACAGCATGTAGCATGCAGCCAGCTTCATGGTAGCTTCCAGCTGATAGAGACATGAGGTCAAAGGCCCTGTCCCAACCTGTAGAACTACAACCCACATTTCAAGATGCCCAAGGAATGAGTAAGTGTACAGCAACTTCAGACAGTCACTTGGTGAAGAAGGATCTGGAAGTCCTGCTCTGGAGCCCAGAAAGTCATCACCTCTGTCCATTGTCCATCTCTTCCTCTCCATGTGAAACAGAGTTAGGCAAGGTCTGCAGGCTGAACCTGTGTGGTTTACAGGTGGCCCCTCTTTTGCTGTGTGTACAGTGGCTCTATTAATGCCCTCAGTAGGTGCATTTCCTTCAGAGTGCCTTTCCATATCACCTATGTGTAGCTAGAACCCTTCATGCATCCTTTAGCTGGCACACCCTTTTTCTTGCTCAAGTAGAGACACAGGGCCCTAGCATTCTTCTTTAGCTTACCCACAAGAGAGGCAGTTACTCACTGTATTATTGGGTACAGGATGTGAGTAGATTAAATTAGCCCACAATTGTGATTCAGACAATGGATTTGTCTTGTTCAGGTTCACAGGGGTTTGTGGGCCTACAAGGGGGTGATACAGCTTTCTATACTGTAAGATTAAACTCCTTGATGGGTGGTGGTGGTACACCTTTAATCCCAGCACTTGGGTGGCAGAGGCAGGTGGATCTCTGTGAGTTCAAGGCCAGCCTGGTCTACAGAGTGAGTTCCAGGACAGACTCCAAAGCTACAGAGAAGCCCTGTTTGTCTTGAAAAAAACAAACAAACAAATATTAGCTCCATGTGTATTTCCTTCATTTCACTAAGGCAGAGAAAAATGTGACTCACTCAAATTATCCAGGGATAATAGTTACATATTTTTCCTCCATAAGATCTATTTCAAAGATACTGTCAGAAACACACCGTGCTCCTAAAAATTACCCTCAAGGAACAAGGAGAGTTTCACAGGATTCCTTGTTACCCCCGTATTAATCCAGCCCCCATGCCTCCTACACCCTACCAACCGCTGTTCCTGTGTTTGTCTGCCTCCACAGTCCACATTTCTGAAAAAAAGTCCCCAAGAACTGGAACAATAATTTGGAAGTCATCATTGACAATCTTGTTTAATTATTTAAAATCTGTCACTCTAAAGCAAAAATATCCTAATGTTTTTCTGAGGAGCTTCCTGATGGTGTGATTCACAGATGGCTTGATCCTACAGGGGTCAGGGTGACATGAGCTCTGTAGTCCCAGATAAAAGTTCTGTGCCTCCAGGAGTGCACAAAAAGGCTTCCAAGCTCTGCTTGTGTCTGGTTAGTGAGAAACAACCTTGTAGGGGGGAGTGTGACCAGACCACCCACCACAGTGAGCTGAGTCCACGGACTGAAATCTGTTGAGTCACAACTTGAGATTCAATATCACACACCTCTGGAGCTATTTGCTAGGACAGCTGTGGTGGTCTGGGCCAGAAGTGTTCCCCAGTCAGTGGTGTTTACTGGTACTGGCCATATACATACCTGGCTTTTCAGATTCAAGGTATCTTGTCTAAGTTTCCTTGCTGGGGGCCTTTAGGCTTCTGTCCTTGTTAATCCCTGGCATCATGGAAAGCAAGAGCCTAAATCCTCAACAGTGCCCCAGGAAGAACTCTAGGATACCAACAATCTGCTGATTCCATTCATTTGCTAGAGAAGGACTTGGTATGAATGTAGCATCTTTTGAAGACAGACCAAACAGATAGGAGAAAAGACATATACAGTAGAGTGACTGACTACACACAGCGATTTTGTTAGATCAGAAGAAAGGATGTAAGAAATGATAAACATTCGGGGAAATAAGAATGTTCCTGATTTAAATACAGCACTGTATGCTTACATGCCAAAACATCCTGTGTTACCCAGACTGTTTTATGGTATCCTTTGGGGATAGGCAATTTTAGACACTGATTTTCTTTCTAATGAAAACTCAAAGAGACCATTGAAATCATACAAATATTAAAAGTTCAAAGAACATCTTCAATATTCCTAATTCACAAATGAATTATATAGCACAAAATAATGTCAGGGCCACCATCTTTGGGTATCTGTAGACCATGCCCTGGACTTGACAGGATATTGCAAAGTCCTCTGTCCTCTAGAAATGTATAGACTATATCCCAGTATTTGAATGGGGGATTTTTCAAAGCTGTAATAGAATGAAAGTAAGAGCTTAGCCATTTCACAAAGATCTGGCCCTCATCATCATGGGCTATTTATGTGTGAGTTCAGACTTCCATCTGTACATGTGAGTTCATTCTGTCACCCACTGGACTCCATCATTTGAGCTGGAAGATGTCAGGGCCCAGTTTGAGTTCTCAGTTTCTCTTAGGACTTGTTTGCAGCCCAGGGAGTATTCTCAATTTTCTTCATGACCTACCTTATACAAAACCTTTACAATTCTTCATCTGTTTTCTTCTCTTTCTAATTTGACTTGGTCCTCTTTCACATCCCTAATGCTTCATACTTTAAGAATGTGAATCCAAGTCCTTCAAGAGATGTAGCCCTACTGTCCATTAATTTAAAAAACTGAAGAATTGGTCACTGAGGATTGAAATGGAGGCACCAAATCCCCATTGGAAGTGGGAACGCTTAATTTTTAATCTGACTGTGGAAATGAGCCCTGATGTCCGTTGTGAAGGGTGACTGAGAGTTGGCCAACAGACTGGCATCAAATGCAGAATCTTTTCAAGCCCAAATGATCCACGAATTCCCACTGTTTGCTCACCTACATACTCACAAACTTGTCAAGACAACCCACTGTCTAGACTTTTTAAAATGAACTTCATAAAATTCAATCTAAAGTTGCAAAATTATTTGGTGAAATTTAGACTTGAGTCTCTAACCTCCAAGCATATCCAGATTGTATATACATATGTGCGTGTGCCCGTGCACACACACATACACACACACACACACACACACACACACACACACACACACACACACACACACACACTGACATGCCCTTCATGGTGTGGTACCACCTCCACAAAGGTGCTCCTTCTCCTCTCTGTCACACAGCTGTGCCTCCAAGGGCCTTTCAGGTCATCTTCCCACACCCTTCAAGATGCCCTGGGAAAGAAGCCAGAAATCCTCCCTAAACATATCTAGATCATATCCCTGAATCTCTGGGTTCCTTGTGTAGAGTCGAGTCACCATATAGGACATCTGCTACCAGAGTTTTCTCACTGTTAACATCCCCTACTAAACAATCAGTTCCTCAAGGACAAGGATTGGTTTCCTTGTTTCCCCAAAGCCCAGAACAATGTCCCAGATAAACCTTCTCCAGAGTCTTGAATGTCTTCTGGAAATGTCACTCTAAGAAGCCTGTTCATCTCCAGCTGCCTCCTATCCAAGATCCTGTTAAAGGCAAGGCTGTGGAGCTAAAATTCCCTATGCTCTTTCTTCCCCCTATCTTCTCCATGTGTTCTTCTTTCATGCACCAAATCTCTCTGGGATTTCAAGCTTCTTCCGTTGTGTATTGTTTGGGGTAGGGGTTTCCTGTCTTGTTTGGGGTTCCATACCCACCATGAGTTGAGTACCAGAGACTGGGATACAGAGGGAAGTAGCTTCCTTCTTCCCCATTCCCATCTCACAGATTTCCCCTTCAGGGCTTAGAGACTGGGCCAAGTGTTCTTCCTGCCCACTACCAAAGTAAATCCGCAGTTAGAAGATAAAAAGACCATGAATTATGGAACATGATGAGGGAAAGAGAATTGCAATAAAGCAAGGGGGAGAAATGGATACTGTTCTAAAACAGCCTTCTCTTGTGACTGTCTCAGATTCCAAACAACTGAGAAAAAAAATGATATGCCTGGCTTCTCAACCCAAGAGCTGTTAGGAGGGGGTGGACCTGCCTCATCACCCCAGCTGGCAGGATACAAGCTCAGAGTCACACTTTGTACAAACTGTCATCCAGTCAGACAATGGGCCACAGTTGGGGAAGACTTCAATGAGAAGCTGGAATCCACCAGATGTGCTTAGAGTTACTCGGGGGAAAGGCACATAAAATCCTCTGGCCAAGCATTCTGAAGACAAGCGTGACCTGTGAACCCTTCCAATACCTAATGTTGTGAACTCACGTGCCAGCCTCTAGTGTCACCATGATGTATGGTGTAGACTGAAGGCTGTTGTCGCCTTTATGTAACCTACACATGCTTGGAAGCACACATGTTAGTCTTCTTAGTTAATGATTATTGTCTCAAGTGCCAAGTTCATGATTACAAAAATTGTTGGAGTAGTTGTTTGATATCTGTTACACAGCAGAACAGTACTGCAAGCTTCCTCTACATTTCCTGCTAGGACACAGCAGGAGCACCCAGGATCTGCTTCCCCAGATGTCTCTGAATTCTTGCTTTGTGAGCAGCCACCCTCACACATTCCTCCTCTCTATAGTTTCTCATACAAGAAGTGCACACGATGAAACCATTTTTAAAATCACATGACTGTAGCTTGCCATTCTGGCTTTAAGACATTTTCGAAACAGCTGTTTTTATCAATGGTAGTACATGCAACTGTCTTTGCCAGTGGTACAGTTGGATAAAGCACAGATAGATGGCTCTGGTGCTTTCCATAGAAGTTGATTTGATGTCATGCTGGAATTCCTTTATAAAGCACAATGGTGGCGAGTCATATCCATGGCACAACTACTGTTTGTGGACACATCTATAAAACAGGTGCTCAGGAATTACTTTGTGGGGTTTTTCTATTGTGCTGAAGTTCAGTAACTGTCTTAGTCAGGGTTTCTATCCCTGTGAAGAGGCACCATAACCATGGCAACTCTTATAAAAGAAAACATTTAATTGAGGCTTACCGTTTCAGAGGTTTAGTACATTAATCATCATGGCAGAGAGCGTGGCGCCCGAGAGTATGACAGCATGCAGGCAGGCATGGTGCTGGAGGAGCTGAGAATTTTACACCTTGTTGCAAAGGCGACAGAAAGTGGTCTGAATCACTGGGCATGGCTTGAGCATATATGAGACCTCAAAGCCTGTCTCCACAGTGACACAGTTCCTCCAAAAAGGCCGTACCTACTCCAACAAAGCCACACCTCCCATTAGCACCACTCCCTATGAGCTTATGGAGGCCAATGACTTTCAAACTACCATAATATCTACAGAAACATAAATACTACATGCATAGAAATACACAGTGGTATGGGGAAAGGTGCTCAAGTGACATGACACAACAGTAACACCATGTTTTCTTGGTCTTGGTCACTTTGTGGGATTGTGGTCTTTTGTGCTGTGTTGGGTTCTTCTTCCTAGCTGTGGGTAGGAGGAACATGATATGAAAGCTGCCCCTGAGAGATGAGGGGCCCTGGCATAGGACGGTTCACTGGGAGTGGTATTATCCTTACACAGAGTCAAGACCAACTCCCTTGAGCAGCCATCAGGTCAGCAGTGTATAGCTGTTTTAACACACAGACTGTTGATAATACACACACAGCCAGTGTAACATTGCCTTAAATTTTAATGAAATAAAATAAGAAATGAATACACCTGGTTAATTTTGTTATTTGTAGTTTCCAGTTCTCTGCCCTAAAAACCTCCTGCCTGACCATTTCCCTGCCATCCCTCTAGCATCTTCTTGCTGTGGAAGGTGACCCTGCTGTTCATGTTGCAGGTGGGATTGCACAAAGTGTTCCTGAAGTACTGGCATGTGGACCAGCTCAATGACCTGTGGCTCCAGATGCAGCGGAAGATCGTAATGTGCCAGAAAGGTAAGTGCACAAGGCACTCATCCCTTCACGGTGTGAGTTCCCAGACCATTCAGTGAACCTCTGAGTTTAACCATCAGCAGGACCAGCATCACAGCGGGCCTTCCAACCCACCTGATGAAACTCCATCCAGACAACTGACTCACAGGGTGATGATGAAGCTTTGCTATGTTGTTTGCTCTGAACCAGTGTTTGTAGACCTTTCATTTTTTATTGGTTATACTCCATGTGAAATGGTGTAAGTTCTCAACTCAATCACAATTTGGGGGAGGAAATAAACATATCGTACCATTTCTGCATTCTGTACCTTGCAGATTGCCAGCTGTATTGGTCTCTTTAGGAAGCACAGGACAGTGAGATTGTGCCTGGAAATCTGCAAAAGGAAAAACTCCACCTGGCACCTGGTGGCAGCTGTGAGGCATGTCTCCGTGGCACCCAGTACAGGTCTCAGTTGTGCTGGGCTCCAAGAGCTGGGACCAGTTAATTGCCCAAATAGCATTTTCTATAACTCTCCTTAGGACTTGGAAAACCCTTCACTATTTTCCTTCAGGGAGCGATGATAATATTTGGTGTGATTTCTTTTATGGCTGTTGGCATCCATCTCATTATAATTTTGGGAGAGATTTCACTTTGAATTTGTTTTCTATCCAAATCTAAATGACTACTAAAAATGTGCATTTTTACAAAACAGCCATTCCTCACATAAAATGGATATAATCAGCACATTTAAATAAATAGGGGCAGGGTGGGATGTTACACGTGGACGTGTGTGTGTGTGTGTGTGTGTGTGTGTGTGTGTGTGTGTGTGTGTGTGTGTGTGTGTTGTCTTGTGCAGGCATGGAGGTCAGAGGGCAATGCTAGTAGCATCTGTTACTGCTCTCCACCTTAGTTTTTAAGACAGGGTCTCTCACTAAACCTGGAGCTCACCCAATTATCAAGATGGCTTCACAAGAGCACCCAGGTTCCCCATGTCTACTCTTCTGGCCCCCAGCCCTCTCACCTTTAATGCTGGGTCACAGGTGTGTGCCCCTAAAACCAGATTTTCCACATGAATATTTGGTGTGCTTTTCTAGTAACTACTTTACCCACTGAGCTATCTTTTCAGATCCTCCCCTTTTTTTTGTTTTTTGTTTTTTGTTTTTTGTTTTTTGTTTTTTGTTTTTCAAGACAGGGTTTCTCTGTGTAGCTTTGGAGCCTATCCTGGCACTCGCTCTGGAGACCAGGCTGGCCTCAAACTCACAGAGATCCTCCTGCCTCTGCCTCTGCCTCCTGAGGGCTGGGATTAAAGGTGTGTGCCACCAACATCTGGCTCTTTTCAGCCCTTTTAAATATTTTAAACAGTGTTTTTTATGAGTTGTTTAATTCATTGTAGAAAAGTACAAGAAAGGAGAAACTAATCCATATGCCAAAATTTCAGTGTGACATAATGGTATGTGTTTGAATATTTTTTTCAAATGGTAAACATGCTAGAAAACAATGATATGAGTTTCCCTCTATTTTGTCCTCTCTTTTTTTTTTCATGTGTGGGTCTTGTTTGGCTGTGGCCTTGTGAGAGCTCTCCTCTTAGTTTCAGATGATTAAAAAAAAAAAAAAAGTCCTACCATGTGCAGAATTTAACATATCCAGTTTAAGTCTTGGCCAAAGTTCAGAACCTTGTTCCAAACCATTCATCAAACCCAAGCCTCCCTCTTGGCTGCTTCAGGTCTGCCCCTCACAGAACAGTCCATGAGAGAGAGTATTTTTTCTGGTCTCTGTTTCTCAGGGTCAAGAGGAGAGGGAGGGAGAAGAAGGAAGAGAAAGAGAAGGAGGAGGAGGAGGAAGAGGGAAAAGGAGAAGCAAGAGGCAGAGGAAGGCAAGGCAGGGAGTGGGTGACAGAGGTGGCAACAAGAACTGCAGTAGGCGTATTGTGACCCTGCCCTGATCTCCCTGGCTAGGACAGATGCCAGATACACTGTACACACCCAGAAGCATCATCTCTCTGACTCTCCACGCTCACTGGCAGCATATCTGTGGTCAGCCCCTTGTCACTGACTCACAGACCCTGCTCACCTTCTTTCAGCAGACGCCTCTTCCTTGAATACTCCCCTCCCCTAGAGAGAAAGAAGGGCAGACTTATCCAGAGGTTATGGCATGTCCCATTGGCCACAGCTGTGACTCTGGGGTCTTGCAGCCTTCTGAGTTCACCCAATTGTAGCAGATACATAGCGAGCTCTCAAGCTAGTCTCTTGACCGTGCTTTTTCCAGCCTAGAGCAATAGTAGCCTTGTCTAGGGAGGTGGTCCCCTTCTCTCTGGCTATGACCAATGCGCCTCTGTGTCTCCATCCTGCATCTATGCAAGGGAGATACCGACTGTGACTATTTGGAACCTTCCCCTGCCCCACTCCAGGTGGCAGCTACACCCCGGCCTCACCTGGAGGCTGGTTGGAGGTGCAGCCTCAGCACCACCTCACACTGACTGAATCCAAACGTGGCTCTGAGCCACAGCTAAATCTGGGTCAGGAAGAGCCCCATTTAACACAGTGCTATGTGTGAACAGAGCAGGGCAACGGGTGCTCCTGGAAAATGTCCTTAAATATAATGAGAGGAATATGTGGCCCTCTTCCACATGTCACTCACTTGAAATTTCTCTTCTAGTTAGCCTCACAGACTAAGTTGCTACTATAAACAACCTGGAGCAGAGGGCGGAGACAACTTTGCTAGCTCACCTCTCTGAAGATAACAGTGGAGAGAAGCCTTGAAAATAGCATTGAGAGAAAAACCATCATTTCATTTTGAATAAATGAAATAATGGACACCAAAAAAAAGCACTTTCAAAACCACAGGCTTTTGAGAGTATGCATTAGTTTTTTTTTAATTTTTCTTGTTTTATTTTATATTTATATTATTTATTTTTATTTTTTGTCTCTTAGAATTGATATTAAATTCACTCAAAATTTATGTAGCTGGAGGCACTTCCATTTTTGTTTCATTTTTTTGTTATTGTTAGTAAATCCTCGGAGAAAAGAAAATTTCACATTTAAATTTGGAGAGAAGTAAAATTTAAACACAAACTAAAAGAAGCAGCCAGTGGCCCAGCAGCAGAGGCAGGCTTTACAACTGTGAGCAAATGAATCTCGCTGCCCATTTCCAGAAGGCTTGTTTTGCTGCAGTGCTTTGTTGAGAATGGTAGTTTTCTGCAACACATTGACTTTGTAAAAGAATTCTAGAAGACTGACCAGTAGGAGAGGAAGAGTAGACAGAGTCCTCTGCCTGTGGGACACCAGTGGCATCCTGTGATGTCTGGCATTTGTTCTCCCTGTTAGTCTGCCTTTGCTTGCAGGAGCTTCAGCCTTGGGACTGTATTTATACGTTTGCCTCCTAAAGGCCAGTGACTGTTTTTGTCCACTGCAAGAAAAGAGCAGGTAGACAGCCCAGATAAGGTCCCTGGTCTCCCTCCCCCCAGTGCATCTGTCACATTCCGTGCTGCTTAATCTTATTCTGAATTTTATGTTTCTGAAAGTCTGACTGTTAAAATTTTGTTGTTTATAGATTAGTTCAGCATGTCCATCTCGTAGGGAACTTGATGTGATTGTATCTGGATTGAAAGGGAGAGCCTTGAGGATGCTAGAGCATTTTGCATCTTTTTGTTTTCTTTTTTCTTTGAAGCCCTAAGTGGAGAAAGCTGTGTCTGTCTTTACATCGTCTCTTAGACAGCCCACATGTGTGTTGCTTTCTAGGCATGGGGGAGTCTTACTTGGTGATTTCCCTCCGACATTGCCTATCTTTTTAATCCACAGTTTCTTCTAATCTGAGGCATTTGAAGCCTGAAGGGATAACATCTCAGAGGCTGACAGGCTAATGTCAGAAGTCAGCAGTCTGTGCTGGTCCCAAGCATCTGCAGTGACTGCCTTTGCACCTGTCTTGCCCACTTCGGGATGAAGGCCAGCTCCCTTGCTCAGAAGGCAGCCTCCTCCATTTCCACCCCACGTTAATTGTTAGCAAGTTCTTTCATCTATTGATTGCAATACCCTTCCATGTGACTTCCCCTACTGCTGATCTGTCCCCCCTGGAGGGCCACAAATCACATCTAGAGGGCTGCAGGCTTGGGGGATGGAGCTGCCTCGCAAGCACAGAGGGATTTGAGCCCAGGCTCTGCCATTCCGTGCTTGCGTTTACTGGAAACGAAAAGAATTCCATTATCATTGTGACCAACACACATATCTCCATGCCTTATATTGTTTCCGCATTAAATGGCATTAACTGCTGAGATGGCCAAGTGTCTTTAGATCCTGCCTTCTGATTCTTTTTTTCTCTTGAACAAAATCCCTGCTGGTCAATTATTGGTTTCACTGAATTTTAATTATTCCCCAGATTTTACCCATATTTTTTTTTAGGCCTGCAATCCTGAGAAGCAGGAAGGATACATTTCCTATTGTTTCTATAAAGTCTCTCTAACTCTCAAGGCATGTCAGCCTCTAGGTATTATGAACAAGTATTTTAAAAACTACCCCATGAAGCCTTGAATGTTTCTTGAATGACCAGGAATCACAGAAAACTATCAGTGCATTCCAAAATGGTTCAGGAGAAGCCACACCTAGGTCTTTGTCATTGATGTGATCCAGACTTGTGTTACAAAAAGAAAACAAAAGGGTGGAGGTGGCTTTTATGAAATTTTGCACTAGAAATCTCATTTAGGGGAAGAGATGCCCATCATGTCATTTTAGTTATGTCCTCTTTGCTGTTATAAAATACCCCAGCAAAAGTAACTTAAGGCTTTACTTGGGCTCACAGTTCCACAGGGATACAATCTATCCAGATAAGGAACCTTAGCCATAAGACAGGAGGTTGGTTGATCACACCGTATCCATGCCCAGGAGGCAGGTGAACAGCAAGTAGGGCTGGGCTATACAGCCTTAGCACATGACTGCAGTGATGCACTTCCTCCAGCAATGATTAGCCTCCTGAAGCTTCTTCGCCCTTCCCAATAACACCACCAGCTGGGGACCAAGTATTCAAACATGTGAGACTCACTTCACATTGAGACAGAACCCTCCCCAATTTGAAATTAGGGTGTTCTAGCAAATTCTTACTCTGGGTTGAATATGTTAGTTTTGGTTGCAATGTGTGTGAGACAGAGTGGGGGGGGGGAAGGGAGAAGGAGAGAGAGAGCAGAGGGTTTTCTCGATTTAGCTCTGCCCTCTGACCTAGGGTTATGTTCTTTTATGAAGTTATAAGAGGGTTTCTGGCACGCCAACACTTACTTCAGAGAATGAACATCAAGCAGCAAGAGGTCTCGTCCATCAAGACCTTCTTACAGAGCACAGAGGACATGGCACTGAAAACCTATGATGCCCTGGTCATCCAGAATGCTTCCGACATTGCCAGGGAACATGACAGGCTCCGGAAGGAGGTCCATGCTTCCTACCACAAGAGCAAGCAAGAGGAAGGAAGCAAGAGGTAAGACCTGTTTGTAACACTGATTACCTTTGAGACAGGTCCTGGGATCCAAGGGATTCTGATGGCCCTCAACTCAAAATTCAATTGAACAGTGAACAGTTGGGGAACAGGCCTGCATGCCGTGTTAGTGGAGACACCCCAGCAATCTCAGAGTTGCTTTTCCTGGGTGGTGCCTTCAGGAACAGTGATCTCCATGGGTAAGCTCAGTCATAGAAAATAACACTGCTTCATCAGCCATGTTGATATTACTGGAAGCTCCAAGCCATCAAATCAGCTAGCAAGAGTTTTTAACATGCTCATGCAGGTGCAAGGCATATGAGGCTGGCTAATAGAAATTTCTGGAAATCCGGTCAAAGAATTCAGACACCACTTTGAAAACATAAAAGTGGTGAATAAATCGAAACACCTATATATGAGGTACACACCCAGGGAGGGCAAGAACCAGGCTCCTATACAAACGTGTGTGACTCAGGAACTGTCTAGTTTTCCTAAACACCTCAGGAACTTCTCTTTTCTCTCTGAAAATGACTCTCCCTTGCCATCACTGTCAAGTGAGTTTGTTGTTGCTTTTGTTGTTATTAAAGCGGAAATGGCTATGTGTCTTTGCTAATTAGCTTCCAATATTTTAGTGATTAAATGCTGGGGGAATATGTCCTTTGTGCAGAAAACTGTAATTAAACATTACAGGGGAAACAAATTATTCACTGAGCAGCTCTACCCTCATCCTCGGTGACTTCATTTTCTTCATGGGCAGCCAGCTCGAATGCTGGTGGGTTCCAGCCCTCTTGGTGTTCTGACACACAAGGATATAATTATGAAACAGACAGGAAGAAAGTCCTGGGAAATGAACTCACCAGCATCTCACATGATAACCCTCACATCTGAAGGCAAAAAGAAAAAAAAAATAAGCCAGACAACTACTTATTTTCAGTGCCTTCCCAAATCATATTTATTATTTTCCCTACTGAAACTAACCAGTCACTCTAATTTCTCAATTTGGTTATGTGTTTTTATTTGCCTGATATAAAATTAAGTGAAGAAACATTTGTCTGTTATTTGTTGATACCAGCAGTTCGATTGGCACCAGGCAACTGCGCAGAGTCACAGAGAGAATAACAATTCTGTACATAATTAGTAATTGCTGGTGAGATTAGATGGAGAGAGAGAGAGAGAGAGAGAGAGAGAGAGAGAGAGAGAGAGAGAGAGAGAGAATGCCAAACTGTGAATTTCCCTTGTTCATTATGGAGCACACTCATCTTCCTGCCAGGGGAAATGGTGATGAACTCCCCGCACTGGCTGCAACACTAACTCTCTATTAAGATGGATTTCCCACAAATTATCATTCAGATTGAAATTCTGCCTTTTTGATTTGCTTAAGAATCAGACTGTGAAAAATTCATTCTGGGGATGGCTGATGGGAAACATGAAGCCCGTTAAGTACTTGGAGCATTGCTGGGAGAATACTGAAAAGCAGCTGTGATGGACATCCCTAGTGCTCCATCACAGGACGGACAGGCCTGGGCAGCTCTCCTTGGGTGAGCAGGTTGCTAAGAGCTGCACACAGATTTTTCACCAAGGCCTGCTAGAAAGGTTCCCTGCCAAGGAACTCTCTTTGTGTCAGGAGAATGGGCTCACTGCTGTCACCTGAATGACACACCAGGGCCTCTGTGCTCTGTGACTGTTTGTGTTCTGTTTCCCCTTAAGAGCTGAAGACCAAGGAGGATCCCAGAATATCCACTCCAACTCTGGGCCAGTCTCCATGGTAGTGGACAGCCTTGCCCAGGCTCTTGCTGGACCATCCATCCGGTCACCATCACTGCACTCTGTGTTCAGCATGGATGACAGCACTGGCCTCCCATCACCACGGAAACAGCCTCCACCCAAGCCAAAGAGGGACCCCAACACACGACTGAGTGCCTCCTATGAGGCTGTGAGCCCCTGCCTTTCAGCCGCCAAGGATGCAGCCAGCGAAGGTTAGCCAAAGGGGGGCCAAGTGAATGCTGTTCTCTCAGCACACTGATGTGCTGGGTTCCGCTCTGCTAGTGCCCATGGCACCATGGTGGCCCTAATATATTTTTTAATAGCAATAAATCCAATTGTTGGCTTGCCAGCAGCTTTCTAATCATTAAATATAAATAATATTCAAATCCTTAAGCCTCTTAGGGGAAAGCTACTTATGTGTCATTTCCTTCACTCTGGGCCCACCTCACCATTGAATTAGAAGCTTCAAAGCCAAAGTAGTTCTAAAAGTTGGTTGCTACTCCATGTAATTTTTTCACTAATTAAAAAGGTATAACGATTCACCAGGCTTTCCTGATCGTGATATAATTAAAGTTTAAGCTCACTTCTTTATGTGGTGAGTGAATTGATGGATGCCGAGGGGAATTGCCACAAAATTCAGTCTTTGCAGCTTCTGAGACTAAGTAGCAAAGGGCTCATGATATGGTTACACAGAAATACTAGTTATTCTCCATCAGCTCTCGAAGTCCATATACTGTAAGTGTTCACTGATGGACTGATGCTAGAATTAGAAGAGCAAAGGAAATGCTTCTGAACAATACATTCACAAATCCAACAGGTTATAGATAAGTACTCATAGATGAACCGTGTGGTGCATGACCACCACACAGCTGTGTGCATGTGTCCTTCATGGAAATGGAGCAAACCTCACGGGGAAGGGTGGGTAATAAGTCAAATCATGATGATTTTAGCCCCAGATCATTGCTGCGGAGAGAAAGAGAGCTGGTGGCAGTGTTGGGTAAGTGGGAGAAGATTCTAGAGTAAATGTCTGAGAAGACCTCACCAAAGCCCAGTATCCAGTGAAATATGGAGCTGAGTGATCCAGTGATACAGAAACACGGCAAAACAAACTGAATTTAGAGAAATATCCTGGCTTCTGACCCATGACAGTTACCTAGAGCAATGGCAGCATCCAAGATCCCTTCAAAGGCATTTTCTTTAGTGCCTTTAAGAAAGAGGAAGAGGCCTGGAGAGATGTCTCAACAGTTAAGAGCACTGACTGTTCTTTCAAGAATCCAGGTGTGATTCCCAGCACTTACACTGTGGCTCACAACCATCTGAAACTCCAGTTCCAGGGGATCTGATGCCTCTTCTGACCTGTGGGCACCAGACATGGGTGTGGTGTACATACCTACATTCAGAGAAATGCTCACACACATAAATAAAACTTATTTTTTATTTTAGAAAGAATAAGATAAGGAAGGTCTCTGGAGGAATTTTTTGACTCAAAAATAAAGGCTGCTATTTTAATGCACCAGTTCTATTACCACAACTTTTAGGAGGTGGTGTGGGTAAAGCTCATATGTCTTCCAGCTGCAGGGTTAAGCATCTGGTGCAAAGACCTGCAGAAGGAGAGCAGTGGAGGCCAGAGAACAGTGTCGAGAGTCTGCAGCAAATGTCCCCTGGAGGCAGAGGCAGAGGCAGAACAAGGACTGGCAGGAAGCTGGTTTTCTCTTCCACTAGGCTGGGCCTGGGAGAAATAGCATCCAGTCAGCATGATGCCTGAGGTGGAGCAAAGGAGTAGTGTCACAATTTCATTGCCAGTGCCACTGCTGCAGGGTCTCTCTAGGTCAAGGAGGGAATCTCAGATAGTGTGAGTGGAATAAGAAGAAAAGATGTTTGAGCAGTGCAGATAGTGAAATGGGTATCTAACATGCTGAGATGAGGGAGATGAGGTAGTGGTGATTGGAGACTCAAAGTAGATCAAAGTCTCCAAAATTTAGATAAGGTTCAATACTACAGTGTCGGTGAAGCCAAGCCCGTTTCTCTTTGTATCTGGCAAGCAGACTTTATCAACTCCATGCACAGACCTCAGAACATCTTGTGAAGCCCAATCTAAGGTCCCCAGGTTCATGGGTATACTAGGGGGACACTGTTCTGTCACCAAGAGGCCAGAAGTCACATAGATGTGAAAAGAAAATAGCATGAATGCAGAATGGACCCTGTGATGAACAAAGGAACAATAACAAATATGCAAGAGGTACTGAGCCTAAGCAATACCACACAGGTAGAACTGGAAATCCAAGGCTCTAACCAAGTCCTCATCATCTCCTTTTCCCCTTGCCTTTAAATTTTTGCATGAATCATGCCTTACTTTCAGAGATAATAGGACCAGGTCGTGCTGGTATGAATAGTAGCCTAAATGCCACCAGCATGCCAACACCAAAAAACCCCAAAGGGAAGTATTTTGTGTGTGGAAGTGTTCCTGTCCTGCCAGAGCTTAGGACATGTTGAACATGACTTCAGGATCACTCATCTAGGCATGGCATCTCTGAGCTCCTGAGACTGGAAACGCAACGTGGCTTCTGGGTTCCTATTAGATACCAAAATGCCCCAATATTCCACTGTGTGACCAGGGTTGTTTTCAGAGTTTGTTCCATTGGCATTTTCGAGTACTTGTGATTATTTTGTGCATAAACTTCGAAACTCTTGACATAAGTAAATTTTAGTTGTCCTCGATTCCATACTTGCAAATAAGATAATCACATTACACACCCGGGAATAGCCACAAGACCAAATTAGATTTCAATACTCTTAACTATGGCTTCCCTAATTTTAGCTTATGAAGAATGAAAATTCCCAGCCAGACCCACAGAGACTCCAAATTAATATTCATAGGGCTCAGCAGGAAGCTATGTCCCCTGCAGAACCACTGTCTTACCCCTGCTGGAGCCCCAGCCATTCTTTAAGGAATACCATCTAGCTCTCATGTCTATTTCCAATGGCTAATCTCTTGTGGAGTATGGAAGAAAAGAACAAACACTTGCTGACATGAGGAGCCTTATTTTCAGCATTTCCCATCCTTATAACACCCTGTGGCAAATCATCACAGCCCTATGCAGATAAAGTAACTATGTTGGGGGCAGGCGGTACCAAGCCCATTATCGCTCACACATCGACCTTTGATCCAGGTAGGGAGACCCCAGTACCCTGTTTCTTGGCTGCTTCATCCAACAGGCTCCTCCTCATTTAATACAAAAGACTTTGCCTTTGAAGCACATCTGGAGGGGTGCTACATTCATTTCCTACTGTTGCTTAGCAACCCACCCAAACAGTGATTTAAATAAGGTAATAGCTGTTCACTGTTCTCTGTGTCTCCGGCTTTGGGTCTCAATAGACATGGATTGTCTGGTGGTTCCCACACAAGGTCCCACAAGAATGATCTAGAAGCAGGTCACCAGGACAGAGGCTATAGTCTTCTGAGGCCTAGGCATCCCTCTAGCTGGCCTCTGAAGTGTGGAGGCTTCTGTGGTTAATGTGGAAAGCCAGTGCTCCAGGGAGGAGGGGCAAGCCGATAGATGCCACCTTTTATGTGCCAACCTGAGGAGACACAAATCACTGCTACTGCATCATCCTATCCACCAGGACCGCCCCAGCATCCTTTCCAGGTTCAGGAAAGGAGACACGGATTCAGTCACTCAATAGGACTGAAAATAAATCTGTGACAAATGTTTTGGGGAAACCCAGTAAGCTTCGGCCCAGTAGGAACTAAACAATTCTTTCTTCTTTTGTGTGCCATAGAGTCACCACCTCCTGAAGCCTCCAAAGCCTCCTTCCAGCATCCCCCAAAGCTCAAGGGTTGGACTGAGCTTCCTTAAAAAGAGCGAGAGTCCCTGGCCCCTTCAAGCCCATGCTTTTCATGTTCACCCTGACAAGGTTCATTAGACTTGTGATTTAAAACAACAGTCCACATCGGCTAGACAGACAGTATCAGACACGTGTTCCGCATGCTCCTGCCTGAAAGAGGAAGGGAGGTGACACACGAGGTGACACACAGGGTCCTTTCTGCATGCCATTTAGAACAATAGTCAGATGGTGTCACTAGGACTTCTATGGGAATGGAGACCGGGCCCCTCAATGCCACGTTCCTTGCGTCTTAGGTTGATGCTCTGGAATCTTCGGGTCTCCCTTTGAATTACAGTTTCCTCATCTTGATGGTTTTGTAGCCTAAGGGCCAGTGTTCTTTCAGCCTGTTCCCTGCATGTGAAATTCCAGGGTCCAGAATCTCTTCCCTGATTGCCACTACCATTTTCTGGGTACGTGGACATAGTCTCTTTAAAAGCTTTGTGAACTGCTCATGAATCAATGGGTAGCATACCCCACTAGTCAGCAGCCATATCCACAACTCTCACTGTTTGTGAGGCAACACTCAGACCTGTGGCCTTGCTTCTTTCGGGAGATCAATGAAAGGCAACACAGGTCTCTCTGAAGTCTTAATGAAGGATGATGGTTGTGTGCGTTTGGCTCCAACTTCAGAGCAGGTTCTCTGGAGGTCCAAGTCCTTCTCCATATTGGAATAACATGCCCTCTTCAAAGCATACTAGGGAGCGCTGGTGGGTTCATAGATCCAGAAAGCCCTGATCCTTTTTCATAGTAAGTTCTTTGCCTCATCTCTTCAATGTCACACTAGAAGGACCCTGGAAGCAGCTGGGTCACCCTGCCTGACAGCATCCTTAGTCAGCTAGGCCTTTTCCATTTGCCATCTCACTGCCCCCTAAAGCCCTGCTTGGCTCTACATGGCTTCCTCCAGCTTCCACATCACATCTGCCCTGGACTCCTCTCAGAGCGTCCTCAGGGCCACTAGACTTCTGCTAAGGGTGGCTTCAATTCTGACTGCCCCAAGTGAGGTCACTGTGTCACAGTCAGAGCCACAATCCACTTACAGTTCCACTATCTGCATGACATGTTTTGGGTCACATAACCAACTTCCCAGAAGTCAGTGACTTCAGATCCAAGGATGTTGGCAGGGTTCTCTGGTGAGTCTCGAGTCTGGCTGCTTCTCTGCAGTGTGACCATGACCATCTTCATACCTGGGGCCCTTAAAGGCATAGTTCATATATTTGTGGGTCTTATGGTAAAGTCTTTGGACCTTCTGGCCTCAGATCCTCCTCTCCTTAAGGCTTCTCTCTCCCTGAAGCATCTTTTTTCTCTCCACATGGTGTCTCTTTCCCTCCCTGATGTAAAGGGACTACTGTGTCCACACTCCTCAATGAAGTCAGGACTTGCTCAATGAGGCTCCTTCCAGAATAGGAACCAGGCAGAAGCTGTACTGCCATGGCCCCAATATCACCCTGTCAACATCTCTCTCTGGGGTGATCAGAGACCCTCCCACTCGGAAGCCAGCTGGGGAAAATGCTATCTACTACAAACCCACTGCTGCCAGTATCTGTGAAGTGACTCTGAGGTGGTCCACGTGGATCCCTAGGCTGTCTGGAGGAACCTCAGGGGTGCTGTGGCAACCAAGATGATCCAGGGCAGTGTCACGAAACCCCATGTAGGCCTGGCTTCTCTGGGACATATTGCATACTGACCCTTGTATCTCTGTCTTCTGCCTTAGCTCTGACACGACCCAGACCCCACAGCGATGATTACAGCACCATGAAGAAGATCCCTCCTAGAAAGCCAAAGAGAAGTCCCCATACAAAGCTCAGTGGCTCCTATGAGGAGATCTGGGGACCACGGCCTCCTGGTATGATGGGCCATGTGGGCAGGCATCAGGCTCCAGGGACACTGAGTGTGCAGTGGGCCAGGCCTGACTCAGTACCACAGTGCACACCACAGCTGCCCCTGCCCCTACCCCTGCCGTTGCCACAGGGGGACTATGATGATGATGCCGAGCCTGTGTATATCGAGATGGTGGGAAACGCAGCCAGGGCAGGAGGCTCCGAGACTGACAGCCCTGACCAGGGCGAGTCTGTGTATGAGGAGATGAAGTATGTCTTGCCTGAGGAGGGCTGTGGCTCAGGGATGCTCACCTTCCTGCCTGCCTCGCCTCCTCTGCTTTTGGAGACTCGAAAAGCCATCATGTTGGAGGCTGGTGAGGGGACCTGCCAGCCCTTGAAGGACACATGTGACATCCCTCCACCCTTCCCAAATCTGCTTCCCCACAGGCCACCACTCCTAGTCTTTCCTCCCACCCCAGTGACCTGTTCCCCAGCTTCTGATGAGTCGCCACTGACACCCTTGGAGGTGAAGAAACTGCCTGTCTTGGAGACCAATCTCAAGTACCCGGTGCAGTCTGAAGGCTCCAGTCCCTTGTCACCACAGTATTCAAAAGCCCAGAAGGGGGACAGTGACCAGCCAGCATCCCCTGGCTTTACTGTATTTAATGGGTCCAGCAGAGTCTCACCACCTTCCACACCACCGCCACCCCCAGGGCCACCTCCTGCACCCTGTGGACCAGTCCCTGCACCCTGCCGGCCACCCACACACTTCGCCTTCCCACCAGATTCTGTCTTGATTACAGCAGCGAAAGCACTGACTAACTCTGACCCACCCAGGACACAGCCCAAGCCCAGTTCAGCCCCAGTGCTGGGTCCCTGCAGCTCCTTCGCCAAGGCTCCATATTCACCTGGAAGGACAGCCAGAGCAGACCTCAAGAAGGCCTCATCTACCTTCTCCCCACCGAGCCCTTACAGCCCACCCAACAGCAGGCCGCTGTCCAGCCCCCTGGATGAGCTGGCCAGCCTCTTCAACTCGGGAAGGAGTGTGCTGCGCAGGTCCGC
Source organism: Cricetulus griseus (assembly GCF_003668045.3). NCBI lineage: Eukaryota > Metazoa > Chordata > Mammalia > Rodentia > Cricetidae > Cricetulus > Cricetulus griseus. The sequence continues at coordinate 70,014,324 of NW_023276807.1, read as the reverse complement.
AGAGGGACGCAGGATCAGGGAGGCTGAAGGTGAGAGGAAACTCTGGGGTGCATGCATGCTCCGCCGTGTGCACAGGATAAGCCACATCCTGAGTGTGGGGCCATTCAGAGAAGGTGTCAAACCCAAAATCTGACCCCAGGCGACCAGTAGCAATAAGGTAGGAGCTCGTCTTTCTGTGACTTCTGAATGCCAAACACTGACATTACTTGACACATCAGCACTTGAGGCGTGTGAGCTAGAGCAAAATTCAAATGTTCCCACTCAGTTGTGTTGTCATTGTTTTCCAATGACACTTTCTTACAGCTTGAACATGGCATCCGTTGAAGACATGTCGTGGCTGATTTGCATTTGATTTGCTGTTCAACATCCATCCCTGGTGTCCATATGTCCCATAATATCTGGGATTGTCATCTGTCCAGTTATAGGGTGTGGCCCTGGATGGTCAGGTTTTCCTCTTTCACATCCCAGCCCAGGGAAGAGCAAGGCTTGGTTCTGGTTTTGTTTTCTCAGATGCAGTTCCGCTGAAGGGACAGCCTGCAGTTCCTGGGTACTCTAGTGAGCTGGGGGTTAGGCTGCTGCAGCAAGAGGCAGCTGCCAGCAATAAGAAACATCCTGTGTTCTGCAAATGAGGAATGTAGCCAGCTACATCATTCTATGAGAGTGTTCTGACAATCTGATACAGAGCTCATCATATCTGTGCATTCCAGGTGCTCCATGTGTTGTGCTTACAGACCCAACAATCACAGAGGAATATATATATTCTCTCTCTCTCTCTCTCTCTCTCTCTC